>NW_015505630.1:760405-763997 GCF_001515645.1 Sinocyclocheilus grahami
ATATATATATATATATATATATATATATATATATATATATATATATATATATATATATATATATATATATATATATAAAAAGGTTATATAAAAGATAAAATAGACAGAAACATTACAGGTTTTACATTCTGCTTGCCAAGTGTTCAACAGAGCTCTCTAACTGATTTCTTCAATTCATGGGTTTAGGTATTATTTACACACGAAAGATGCAATGGCTTGTTTTGATTTTGGACTCATTTCAATCGTGAGAATCTGCTGTAAATAATGATATGCCATTTTCTACAATCGGAGCATGTTTCATGAAATGATAAGCATAAAAAACCATGAGAATATTGCAGCATTTGCGCATTTGGAGTTTATGTGTAATAATTCGATGACGAATATCTTTAGATCTAAATGATAGATTATGGAATGATTGGGCTCATTTTAATCGAGAGAATTTTCAAGATCAATGCATGCTTCATGAAGTTATGAATGAAAAGGTAACCTATGTTTTTCTCAATTTAATTGTTTCATGTGTGTGATAATATCGTAAGTAATATATTTAGATCCAATGAACGAATTATGGTGAGTTTAGGCTCCTTTTAATCGGGAGAATTTTCTGAAAATAATGACATCCAATTTTCCATGATCTAATGCATGTTTCATAAAGTTACGAATAAAAGCGCAAATTGAAAGTAGTTATTTGTCCTGCTGTGCCTGAAGTGTGCCCTTGGGTTTGATGTGTTATAGCAATATGAGCAATATCTTTGGATCTCATCGATGTATTATGGTAACTCTGGGCTCATTTTAATCAGGAGAATTTTTCATGATCTATGCATGTTTCGTGAAGTTATGAATGAAAACGCAACGTGAAGCATAGAGCTGTCTTTTTGCAGCGCCTCAGTGCGCCTGTCTGCTTTCATGTGTTACAGCTCTATGAATGAAATATTTCGATCTGATTATGGTAAATTTCTCTTTTTAATCGGGAGAATTTTCTGAAAATAATGCTGTGCGATTTTTCAAGATCTATGCATGTTTTGAGAAGTTACGAGCTAAAACGGCACAGGACTGCAACCTCTGATTTTTTTTTGCTAAGCTGCATGACCTAATTCTTTTCTATGTGTTATAGCTTTATGAAAGCTATAACACATATATTTTTAGAGCTAAACAATGGATTATAGTGGCACTTTGTAATCGGGAGAATTTTCTGAAAATAATGCTGTGCGATTTTTCAAGATCTATGCATGTTTTGAGAAGTTACGAGCTAAAACGGCACAGGACTGCAACCTCTGATTTTTTTTTGCTAAGCTGCATGACCTAATTCTTTTCTATGTGTTATAGCTTTATGAAAGCTATAACACATATATTTTTAGAGCTAAACAATGGATTATAGTGGCACTTTGTAATCGGGAGAATTTTCTGCAAATAGTGATGTGTCGTTTTCTATGATATATGCATGTTTCATGAAGTTATGAGCGAAAACGCTACATGACAGCTACCTTAGATTGTTTTGGCTAAACTACATGCTGCCTGTGCAGTTTTATGTGCGTTATAAATTCATGAGGAAAATCTTTAGATATAAATGACAGATTATAGTGGTTTTGGGCTCTTTTTAATCAGATAATCTGCTCTAAATAATGGTGCATAATTTTCCACGATCTTGTCATGTTTTATGCTGTTACAAGTAAAATGGTGACATCAATATATTATTTTCATATGGGTCTGGGAGTGACTTCTTGTACAAAAACTCACTCCAGTTTATTCAAAGCCCCAAACAATTTTGCTTGTTTTAGTCTACTCTATGAAACCTTTCAAATGACATATGACACATGACTATGATATTTTTGACATATTAGAGTACATGGCACAAACGCGTTGTTGACACGTTAAAATTCAAGTGTTTTTGGCCCTTTTGTCCTTCCATATCACTGCAGGCGGTTAGTGGAGCGCGTGAAGGAGAGAAAGGCACGAACACTGTTCAAGGTCTCCATTAATTCCTGCTTGTAGTAATTTAATGTGAATATATTTTGAAAGCATTTAATCGCTATAGAAAACGCGATTCATTCGATTCTTAGCTTTTTTTAATCGATTACTGTCCGAAATCGGCGATTCACGATTCAAAAATCCATGTTTCAAGATCGATGCACTGTATCGTCAGGGTTTGAAATCGATGCAACGAGAAAACTATAGTGAATCGTTACACCCCTACTTATGTAAACATAACGTGTTTCCTAAATATCTACAAACATATCATGTTATTGTTTTTTGGCTTAAGAAGAGTCAAAAACGTACATAGTGCACCTTTAATAATATGTGACCGACAGTATTTCTTGCAACCTGGAGTAACCTCACTGCGGTAACGCCCAGCACTCCTTCCTGCTGCAGAGACAGGTGCTGGACACCACGACGTTAGGAACCAAAGCCCGTTTCCTAACGAAAGAAAAATCTAGTAATTTTGTAAAAATGTAACGATATAAATTACATTATTGCAACAGAGTGTCCAACAAGACTCATTCCTTAAGCCATGTCGACCTTGAAGTGAAACTCGCGGGTTTTGTCTCAACATACACAGAAGAAATGTGAGAAGGCAGAAGAAGAAACACACGGTGAGGTATGGATGCGTGTAATTCTATAATATAAATTAGATAATTACAGGCTAATTATGAAAGTTTGACGTCCTGATTCGACAGGGACATAGATGGGCTTAACTTTATTTACGATTGTCTGATTGTGACCCTCAAGCTATTTTCATTGAGAGCCTATATTATTGTATGTGTTTACAACTTGGATTTTGTAAATTAGTCATTCTTGAGAAGTGGGACAAAACGGGGTGCAAAATTGAAAAAATAAAACCTTATACTCAGATAAATGAAACTACATTTATGTATCTTATATGTACTAAGCTACTGAGCTATGCTTTGATACAACCTCCCAACTTTTCTCTTTTTTAACAAAATGTGCTTTTTTTACCTTGGACTGTGTAATATAATTTCAGCTTTATCTTTAACAGCATTCAAGATGTTTTTAACATTTCAAAACACATTCTCGTGTTAGCAGACAGATTACACTTTCACATGTGACCAACAATTCCACAACAAATATAAAATATCATAATGAAACATTATCAAAATATTCAACTGACGGAGGTGACAGAACTGACGGAGTTGACACGTCTGACGGTGGTGACGAAAACCTGAATTTGTAATAATTTTAACTATCAAATACATTGAATCAGTCAATTACTGTATTAAAACAAACAGTGAGTATGTTATTGTTTATAAAGCTTTTATTCAAGAGTCACATTTAAGTATTTTGATATATCATTGGAACACAAAATCTTATGGTGGTGACATCTGACGGTGTTGCCAAATTTGGCATTTCTTTCAAAAAACCAATGGAGTTCATGTAGTAGCATTTTAATTTTTTTCTGTTGATGCTAGATGCTAATGGAACCTGCTTCAGGAGAATAAAATTATCTAAATATTTCAAATAATTTCCTCAGAAATTGGAAGATGGTGTTGACATATCATGGCTGTGACAAAGGAAATATTAACATTAGGATTTAAAATATTCTAAAACAAACTTAGCAGAGCCTGTCTGACACTGATGT
>NW_015505630.1:764182-771864 GCF_001515645.1 Sinocyclocheilus grahami
TTTAAATATTTTTATTTTTTAAAGCTAATAGCAGTTACCCTTGCTGGACCTGTTTTGTCCCATGTCTCAAGATTGACTGTAAAATATAGTTACATTTTATGGCCTTTCCACAGAAGTGGCGCATTCATAATGAACTAAACAAACTCACAGTTGTATTGCAATATGCAATAAATGTAAATAAATCAATACAAATGCACCTTTGGTTTGGGGATAATGTGCTTTCCTAACCACGTGACCAGAAAGTGAGTGACCCCTACTGACCTCAATCCATACATCCTACAGCAGCACGGCCTCTCACCTAAAGACTTGTCCAAATGATGGTGCTGTGTGCCATCTAGAGGACCTAACAAGACAATAAATGACTACTGTTACTACTTTACTCAAATAAACACATATATACAAATAACTTAGGACATGACTCACATTTTTGGTCCAGAACAAGGTACATGTTGCTGCTATTTGTGATCTGGGATGTATCCAAAACTATTTCAGTGGGGACCAAAAGTCTGAGATCACACTGAATAGCCTATCTGTGATATCCCATCTAAACCTAGAAATAAAGACAAAATATGTTTTAGATTTTTAAGACATGAACTTCTGAAAAAAAAATGTTTATGATGTAAGTGGAATATGGTTATGACAATGCAATAGAAGCAGATTCACTTGTGGTATCAGACTTTTGGACCCCATGGTGTGCAAAATAAATACCTTAGTTTAGTGCATGTGTTTAATGTGTATAGTGTCAATACTCTTAAATCTGTATTTCCTTTTTGTTTGTAAGTCATTTTTATTTGTATTTTTTATTTTACATTTCTTATTTAATACAATGTATGTTATACTGTTTTAAGGTGTTTGTTTCTGACAGCGTGAGCACCATTAATTCTAAACATATTCATTTAATAGCTACTTTATACACTTATAAACTGCATGCATATTTAATTGTAATCAACAGCTGTTTGTTTGTGTTTACTTATTTGAAAAAGTAAAACTTTGACCATACCTACTTCTAATTCTGCATGGACATACAGTAGCTGACACAAAATAATTTTATTGACATGACATTTTTTTGGTGTAATGTGCTATATACTCCATCTAAACCCAACTAAAACATGTAACTCATTATTATTAAGGTTATTATGACTTCAAGGTCATCAAAACAGTATATACTTGTAGGCCTACTTCTATAAATTCATTTTTCATACAGCAAAGACAGTTTGCACCAATTGGTGCAAATGAGCTACTGTGCGGATTTCTACTTTAAAAAGCTGTGCGCCGCCCGGGAATCGAACTCGGGTCGCAAGAATGGGAATCTTGCATGATACCACTACACCAGCGGCGCCTGTGCTCAGCAGAGCAAAATCCCACCTTATGGAAATTACCTGAAATGTAATGAACCTATCATGGCAGACCCTTACCCCTTCGTAACATTATTTATGATACTTCTTCCATTTATATGAGGGAATATTTGACCCTGACATTCCCACAACCGGTAGATGGGAATCTGCGATATCGCTTTTGTGAATGACTCATTCTTTTGAGACAGATCTTTTCAATCGTGGATTGAACCGATTCACAAAACCAGTCTGGAACATTTGTTCACATGTATCGGGCTCTCGAATAAACAATTCACTGATCCATTACACCGAGAACCGTCACTTTCATGCACGTCCGGTGAGAAGTAAACGATATATTACTCATCCGTAATATATAAGTTGATTTTATTATAACTTTTTAGAGCGTGCCACGCTGGGATGTCAGCTGACGCGGTGAGGTAATGAAGAACTGAATCGCTTTTTTGAACCAGTTCTTTGAAACGAACTGTTCGAAAGAATCGATTCGCGGAAATGACTCGAACTTCTCCTCGCTAGCTGCCTGCCAGCTGACCGGGGCGCTACAGCGCTGCTCTCATCGACTCAACAAAATAATCAATGGCGCTGTCCACTCTTACACATCACCATTTCCCTTTACCGCTAAAATTCACTTCACAAATAAAAATTTTCGATGGGCCTCAAAATACAAATACATAAAACAAATCACAATGCAATTTCACTAATACATCAATCATGACCGCTGGTAACCCGAGCGTGATGTCACGCCAGCCGCCAACACGCGCCACCCGGCGTCAGCCAATGGGAGCGCGGAGAAACCAGCCATGACAACGCTTCCATCACTTCCGGGCTGAGAGCGACGGCCGGCGCGTGTCAGCGACCGCAATATACACCGACCCAGAAAAAATAACAATCATTGCTCTGTATTTGCCGCGTCTAGCTCTTCTGTAATACATTTTGACCATTTTGAATGAGATGTTGCGAGTCTGACTGAATCAGCGGCGTCAGCTTGGCAGAATAAGGTGAGTGTTTATGGTCTGTACGGCTCGTGTGGTGCAACGTTTATTTACATATGAATGACTCGCATGCATAGAGTAAAGCATCGTGCGTGTTATTACTCTGGTGTGAAGAGGGCTTGCATGCTCTGACACCTCTCAACCGGAGGAATGTAGGATATGGATAGCATCGCATTCTTCTTTCGATACTGATCATCTCTGAGGCCTCTTCTGTTCCCAGCCTGCAATGACTGACACACACACACACACACACACACACACACACACACACGTCTGGTCAGCTATTCTTGTGGGGACTCTCCATAGGCGTAATGGTTTTTATACTGTACAGACTGTATATTCTATTGCCCTACAGCAAACCTACCCCTCACTGGAAACTTTTTACATTTTTAGATTTTCAAAAAACTGAATTCTGTGTGATTTATAAGCTTTTGTACTTGTGGGGACCACAATTTAGGTCCCGACCGTGACACGAGTCCCCATGAGTCTGTGTGTATTCAGTCCCCACCAGGATATATAAACCAGTACACACTCACTCACTCACAATTATTTTGTGCTTTCAAGCCATGATCATACACCTGCATGCACTCTAAACACGTCTTTTTCACACAAACACGATCTCACATCAACAAGCATGACATTTTACACATTTCACACCCCATCAGCTTAGATTGTCTGTGTGATTTAAAGGCAGACGAGCATAATTTTTCATGAAGAAGATGTGCTGCTTAAACCAGGTCACAGATGAGTGTGCTGGTGGCATGGGACTGCAGTTTGTTGTGGGTGATTGGGAAGATAGTGGGTTGACCTGCTTTCAAATAATCCTGGTGGATTATGTGCTATCAGTTGAAGGCCAGCACTAAGAAGAAGTATCTGCAAATGCAGTGTGTTTGACTTGACTTGAACTTGTTTAAATAATGAGAAGGTTTTCTTTAATAAGGCTTTAGTGTGCTAGACTTATGTATTTACGTTAATAGGAGCACTAGATTAGAACATACATTTTACATTTTTCATCCATATCATATGCATATCCGTCATAAACACACCAATCATTGTTATTTCTTCAAGAGTAGCCTCCATATATTCTTGTAGGTACGTGAAATCTGTATTTTACTCAGTGTCAGCATGTTTAACTGTGTTCTTCTGTGTCTTGATATTCTAATCAAGTCCAGAACACACTGGTGCTTAATAATGGCTCACAATCCACGATATTGCCACAATTTAAAGGGATAATGACTACCCAAAAACACAATTAAATGCTAATGAATGATGTGAAAGAGTGAATGATGACAGCATTTGTGGGTGAATCATTCCGTTAAAGAAATGGTTCATCCACAAATATGAATTTTCTGTCATTTACTGATCCTCATGTTGTTTTGAACTCACAAGACTTTGGATAATTAAGATATTTTTTAAAAGAAGCACCGTAAAGCAAATCCATATGATTCGAGCAGTTTAATACAAGTCTTGGAAAGAGATACAGTTGCCTTGATAAACCGATTTAATTTAGGCTTTCTTATCTAAATGATGATGGACACGCATACATAGCACACATCGCATCTGATAAAGGCTTGTCTTTATAGATTTGTTTTACAATGCCTTTATAAATTTCTTGTTATAGAGAAAATATAAGAATTTAAAAATGTCTTAAGGGTTTGTAGCGACGAGGGTTTCAATTTTGGGTAAAATATCCCTTTAACGCTATAAATAGTCGAATGCAAGATGCCCCATCTTTAATAGAGCGATCAGTGCTGTGAGGCATATTTAATGACATTTATTTCAAAAACACATTACAAGCAGGGACAGATGCACCAAACATGATTACAAAGATTGTATTCTGGTTCATAGAGTGCACAGTGATGGTTTATACTGTACTGCCACTGGAAACGTGATTTCCACGCTTAAAATGCACCATAGATTGTGACAAAATTCTGTAGTATATCAAGTGTTCAGCAGTTCTTGAGTGAACTGATTTTATCCTTCCCTATGGGCTGGATTCCTCATGATTGTTGATTAATGTATCCTATTCTCACACCCTGAGCACGAGGTGATGGACCAGCTGAACGGGTCCGATCACACCCAGCCTCATCTAGTGGTGTATAGGGTTGTGATGGTGAGGAAATTTTCCCACCGGTTAATCGACGTGTGACAACACAGGTAATACCGGTATCACCGCGGGGGTGTTCCCTCTTTTCCTCGCTTTCCTTCACCTTTAAAGAGCTTGTAAAAGCGGCGTGCGCATTTTACTTTCATTTTCAAATAGCGGCAATTCGGAGTAAAGCAATTGTTCGTTTGAATTTTCCCTCTTTTCCTTGCTTTCCTTCACTTTTAAATAGCTTAAAAGCACCGTGCAAATTTTACTATACGAATTAGCGGCAGTTTGGCGTCAATTGCTTGAATGCAACAACAAAATACAACGTCAAACTCACTTTAGCCTATATATAAAACAGAAGTTTTATTAACAAAACAAATAAAAATACACCATGCTATAGGGCAGGCTATGCCTAATATAAAATAACAAATAGCTTACGTAAAGTTTACATGTACAAAACTGGAAACAAGTAAACGTGTATAATATATAACCAAATAAATAAGAAGCGTAGAATAAGAAACAAATGTTTAAAAAAACTTCCAAAATCACCTTAGATAAACGGCAAAAGTCAACAGGCTTTTCAAAATCCAAAATATTGCCAAATAGGTGCTTTTGCATCTTGTTTCGAAACTAAATAATCCGTGATCGTCTTGTCTGTCTCACTTCACTCTTCTTGTCAGTCAGCTGGACTCACTCTCCTCACTGGATAAATGAAATCTGATCTGTGTGATGAGACTGTCGTTCAACTGCATTGAGCAGCCGCATTCAGTTTTTAATTGTAGTGTCTGTTCTTTTACTGAACTAAATGATTTTAATTACTATAAAAAATCTAAACGACGGTGGGGGTCGGTGACGCGGTGGGCAAGTGACATAACCGGTGTTGCGGCTTAACTCCGGTATCACCGTCAGCACCGTCTATCGCGGCAAGCCTGTATAATAGGGATTATGGGTAGTGAACGATCGGGCTCTGATTAGAAATCCTGGTAGGTGTGTCTGGAAGCCTGTTCCTTCACTTCTGCAACCGCTGTCTGTGTTTTTGTGTGGGGGAGTTTGATCACAAGAGGAAAAGGGAAGAGAACACTTTCCAAAATCGTTTTGTTTTCAGTTTAAGCCTCTGTTGTTAGTGGTTACTCAACCCAAACCCCTTTACCGGTTCCTCCTCTCTTAAGATTTGTGACATTTGTCCTTTAGTGTACTCCGGTATTCACACACAAACCATGTTGGTTCTTGTCCGTGCAAAACTCGACATAACAATGCTAGGGTGTTGAGTGGTCACCAGGGTGTTGCTGTTTTCTTGCTAAGGTGTTCAGAGAGGTTATTTGCACTCTGCTATGCAGTTTCTAGCGTGTTCTGGCTGGTTGATTTTTCTCGGTCCTTCAGTGTAAGTCAGTGGGATTTTTTTTTCACCCGTTCAATCATCAGGGAATGTGCTATCTGTTATTGCTGCTCCATACTCAACCCTCTCACAAGGCTTGAGGGCAACGACTTTACCATATAATGTTTATCACAGCAGCATTCTGCTTGCAATCCACTATCCACAAGTAGTTCAAGAAGTCTATTTTGAAGGGTTCATGTCGCAATATTAGAATTTCAGTAAGGGTCTTACAGAGATAGTTCACCCCAAAAAAATTTACTCATGACTTTTCTTCTGTAGAACATAAAAAAAAAAATAAAAAAAAAAGCTTTTTGTTTTTGTCCGTACAATGGAAGTCAGTGGGCTCCAATGTAGGTTCCCAACATTCTTCAAAATATATTTTGTGTAAATTTTTCAAATACGTCTTTGGTGAATCTTGAGTAAATGTTCTGTAAGTTCTGTAAAATATTTGTGTAATCATTTCAGAGTTTCATTTGTTATCATTAAATTGTATTACATATCATATATTGGCATTTTATAGGCCACCATGCTCTCTAGATATGCATATAGTGACCACAACTTCTGACCGCCTCCGAACCTCTGTTGTGATGGAGTCCACGAGTAAAGCTCCAAGGAGAGAACACATTTCTGCTGGGTAGATGATATTTGAGAATGTCTCTATCCTGGGTTGTCTTTTTGACCTTGCTCTGAAGTATCAAACCCAAAAAAAGAAGTCAGCAGCTTGTATTTTTCCCAGCAAGAAAATTAGCTTTTTCCGTTTTTGTTTTCTGTTGTACAAGAGTGTTGTGTTGACCTCTGGCTGTAAAACATGCATCTTCACGGAGGGTTTTAGTTTTTTTTTGTGCTTGGGAATAATTGACATATTTCGAATGTAATTTTTAAGTTCAACACTGCTTATTCTATCATATAGGCCGCTGGTTTTTCAGGTCGATCTTTATTTTGGGATTTACGAAATTGGCCAAATATCTCGGTTTGTATTTCATGTTCTGGATATGCTCGTCCACCCCCCATCTCTTCCCCTCAGCACACACATGCGTTCATAAACACATCGTTCAGAACACTGTTTTAGTGTGAGCTTCATCCCTCCAGAGCGACAAAGCCTGTCTTGTTTGTCGTCTGAGCTCATGGTGTTCACAGTCAGCCAGCTGCACAATGATCCTGTCAGAGCCGTGACATAGTGGTTAACACACATGCTAATACAAGTAGCCTAAGTTTGAGTCCAGATAGCATCATTTCCTAAACCTACCAGCCTGCATTATTTCAACAGCAACAAATTACTGGTAAAAACCGACATTACCCATGATTCTGCAAAGGAATTCCACCAATGTGGGAACTGAAAAGAGTCACACCAAAATAACTCTTTAGCGCCTGCTCACTCTCATGATGCACTGTGAATGGCGTAATATAGTCAGTCTTCCTATGCTTTGAATCTACCTAAATATATGAAGAGTTCATTTGCAAAAACCGATAACTCCATTTATTTATTTTTTTTCCAGAAATCACGTTTTTTTTATTGCGCATTCCAAGTAATATCAATCAAACTGCAGTTGGGTTGTTTTGGTTAAGTAATAATAACTTAAACAAATACAGGCAATTTACAAAATTAAAGTTCATTGAAAGTATGTTTTTTTTTTTTTACATATTAAAAGTTTGTTTTATAGCAAAAGCAGATAACTCCAACAGTCGTTTTTTTTTGGCAAAAGCAGATAACTGTTATAGTTTTTAAAAAACACTTTTTTTATCTTTGTAATCTCCTCAGATGACAATGACAAATGTTGTTGTTGGGATCATAAACTGTATGAATGTGATTACACGCAATACAGCTTTGAGCTTTTCCCTCACCATTGTAACGCGCTGCTTTTGCAAGGTTC
>NW_015505630.1:771874-802458 GCF_001515645.1 Sinocyclocheilus grahami
ACACAAAATAATGATCTTTAAAAAAGCATCATATGACCCCCTTAAGCTAAAAATTTTCATGCACAAAAATACAGTTTAGAATTTCTACACATGTATAAGGGGTCATGGTCGGTAAATGTTTACTGTTATTTTTCTTTAGGTTTAGTGTCCACAGTTCAAATAATTTTTGGGACCTCTGTATTTTTAAAAAGAGGCCATATTGTACGTTTCACCTCTGAATTGGCCATTTTCCACCCTTTTTTTTTTGAGTTACGCTGTCTACACCAGATGTGTCTGGTGCGGCAAGTCACAACCTGACCAAATGAAATCCCTCCCAGTATAGTAAACAATTAGAATAATAAACAACTAGACGGCTAGAGGCTTTAATTTAATAGACACCCATTTGCTATTTTTTAAGTTCAGGACACCTTCTTCAGTCACTTCCTCCTTTCCATCTAGTAAGGATTTTGTTTAGAAATATTAATTTTTTAATTGATAGATATGTTTTACCCCCAATATATTTAACTATTGACTTATTTAAAAATGGATTACCTGAAAGTATTTTAGAATTTTCGTCTTTAATAACTTTTTGTTAATTGTATACCTTGTGTAATTTATTCTGAGATCGCCATGAAAATAGCCTTGATGCTGGCAGGGCGTTAAAAAGTGAATAAATAAATAAATAAATTTGACTATTGTCTGACAAGTCATAATGAGGATGTTGTGTTTAAATTGTATGGGCTATAACTGAAATCATAATTTTGTAATTTCATAACACTACTGTTCAAAAATTGATTGACTACCCTCATTCTGCATATTTGACACTATTAACTTGTCCATCAGAATATTTGTTAATTAACGAATAGGTCTTTAGTGGTCAAACTCCTCATATGTTAATGTGCTAATGGTTATGACACAACTGATTTCTGAACGACCTAGTTTTTGCAAGCTTAGTTTCTATAAACGGTCTGTGTGGACTAGAGAGAGAGTTGTGAATGCTTTGGCTACATAATACACGTATCTCCAGTCTGTGACATTCCTTAGGATGGAAAAGGTTTTAACGTCCATGTTGCTACTGGTCTCCAGGCGCGTAAGTCTGGGATTTCTTGGGAGTCAGGGAATGTGCTATCTGTTATTGCTGCTCCATACTCAACCCTCTCACACGGCTTGAGGGCAACGACTTTACCATATAATGTTTATCACAGCAGCATTCTGCTTGCAATCCACTATCCACAAGTAGTTCAAGAAGTCTATTTTGAAGAGTTCATGTCGCAATATTAGAATTTCAGTAAGGGTCTTACAGAGATAGTTCACCCAAAAAAAATTTACTCATGACTTTTCTTCTGTAGAACATAAAAAAAAAAATAAAAAAAAAAGCTTTTTGTTTTTGTCCGTACAATGGAAGTCAGTGGGCTCCAATGTAGGTTCCCAACATTCTTCAAAATATCTTTTGTGTACATTTTTCAAATACGTCTTTGGTGAATCTTGAGTAAATGTTCTGTAAAATATTTGTGTAATCATTTCAGAGTTTCATTTGTTATCATTAAATTGTATTACATATCATATATTGGCATTTTATAGGCCACCATGCTCTCTAGATATGCATATAGTGACCACAACTCCTGACCGCCTCCGAACCTCTGTTGTGATGGAGTCCACGAGTAAAGCTCCAAGGAGAGAACACATTTCTGCTGGGTGGATGATATTTGAGAATGTCTCTATCCTGGGTTGTCTTTTTGACCTTGCTCTGAAGTATCAAACCCCAAAAAAAGAAGTCAGCAGCTTGTATTTTTCCCAGCAAGAAAATGTGCTTTTTCCGTTTTTGTTTTCTGTTGTACAAGAGTGTTGTGTTGACCTCTGGCTGTAAAACATACATCTTCACGGAGGGTTTTAGGGGTTTTTTTGCGCTTGGGAATAATTGACATATTTCGAATGTAATTTTTAAGTTCAACACTGCTTATTCTATCATATAGACCGCTGGTTTTTCAGGTCGATCTTTATTTTGGGATTTACGAAATTGGCCAAATATCTCGGTTTGTATTTCATGTTCTGGATATGCTCGTCCACCCCCCATCTCTTCCCCTCAGCACACACATGCGTTCATAAACACATCGTTCAGAACACTGTTTTAGTGTGAGCTTCATCCTTCCAGACCGACAAAGCCTGTCTTGTTTGTCGTCTGAGCTCATGGTGTTCACAGTCTGCCAGCTGCACAATGATCCTGTCAGAGCCGTGACATAGTGGTTAACACACATGCTAATACGAGTAGCCTAAGTTTGAGTCCAGATAGCATCATTTCCTAAACCTACCAGCCTGCATTATTTCAACAGCAACAAATTACTGGTAAAAACCGACATTACCCATGATTCTGCAAAGGAATTCCACCAATGTGGGAACTGAAAAGGATGTGATTACACGCAATACAGCTTTGAGCTTTTCCCTCACCATTGTAACGCGCTGCTTTTGCAAGGTTCCGTGAAAACGTTTCACATTTTATTTTCCTTTTTCGCCCCGAAAAGAAGATATCACAGGTTCATCAAGTTCGTCGAAATGATCCATCCTCGATCACTTTTAGTCAGCTTTGACGAAACTCCTCTCAGCTAGCACGTCTTTTCAAAGTGAAAGTAGCCTTGTCACCTGACGTAAATACAGCGCGCTGATTTGCTAAAATGGACTTATCGGCTTCTGTTCAAAAACAACAAGGGCGCTTGTCGGCTTCTGCAGTAAAACGTGAACTCACGATGCCTTGAAAGTGGACAAAACCGGCTTTTTTGACAAAACCTGTTTAGGGTTCAGATCGCGCTATATGTGGAGAATAATGCACGGCAATCAGCTCTTTTTTTTTTTAAAGTGGCTTTTATCGGTTTTTGCAAATGAACTCTTCATATATACATATACCTATGGTAAAAATACTTCCGGAACCAGGGCTGATAAAAAGTGGACTGGTGTTGCTCTAGGACTAAAGTTGAACAACTCTACAGTTGAACAAATTGAGTCATGATTTTAAAAAGCATGACATTGACAAAAGACCCTTTGCTTGTTATATTTCTCAACAGGGAAAGCTCATCCTTATTCCCAGGAGGCTTTGCACCCTGTCAGAGCAGGAAGCTGGAGTGGGAAAAGGAAATGGAACAGGAAGTTGCCCACTTAGCCAGCAGATTTGACAGTAGGCAGTAGAAAGGCCAACAAGTACCATCTATAACTTAAAGCACTTCAAGAACACAGAAGAACTCAGTAAGACCTACAGAAGAAGAGGAATACTATCGCATACTTGGAGGAAAGTAAAGAACAACACAAAGTGAGTGAAGGACAAAAATCACAGCTAAAGCTTGTGTGGTGTTGAACGCAGTAAATCACAAACTTTTTATTTTTTTGTCGTCTTCTCATCCTCTGCTCTCTCGTTCCTCTCAGGATGAAGTTGAAGGAAGACATATCTCCTCTCCTGCTGCAGGTCTTTCGATCGGTCGTCTGGGTTTATTCCGTCATCACGTTCCTGCCCTGGTACCTGCTCTCCGGAGCCAGCGGGAGCCAGGCCCATGCTAAACGAGTCAAAGCGCACTCAGTGAGTACAACAGTGGGATTCATTCAGCAGATTCATTCAAAAACTGGGCATGCCGTTTTTAAAATAAGTCTCTTATCCTCAGCAAGACTGCATTTATTGGATAAAAAAATTAAGAAATATTGAATATTATTACAATTTAAATAGTACTGTAAAGCGATTAATCACGATTAATCGCATCCAAAAATAAGTTTTTGTTTACATATGTGTGTACTGTTATATTTATTATGTACATATGAATACACACACATGCATGTAAATATCTAAGATAAATGTGTTTATAAATAATAATAAATTATATGAATGTAAATATATACATGTAGCCTAAATATTTTCAAAATATCTATTGTTTGTGTGTGTCTATATATACATAATAAATGTACACATATATTATGTAAACAATTAATTTTTTTTGATTAATTGTTTGACAGCACTAAATTATAAGTAACTGTTTTCTATTGTAATATGTTTTAAAGGTGTAATTAATTTCTGTGATGCAAAGCTGAATGTTCAGCATCATTAATCCTGTCTACAGTGTCACATGATCCTTCAGAAATCATTCTAATGTGCTGATTTGCTGCTCAAGTAACATTTATTATTATTATCAATGCTGAAACCAGTTGTGCTGCTTAATGGTTTTTGTGGAAATCATGATACATTTTTTCAGGAATCTTAAAAAAATTCAAAATAACAGTTTATTTGAGGTACAAAATGTTTTGTAACATAAATGTCCTTACTGAAACTTTTCAGTTTAATGCACCATTGCTAAATATAGAAGTCATATTTTAATTGGAGAAAAAAAAACTTACTGAGCCCAAACTTTTGAATAGTAGTGTACCTCAACGCATAATACATGCAAAAGACAATAATTCAACTGAGATTATCGCAGTTTATCTTAGATTAATGGAGGGATTTGAGTCACTTTCATTACTGATCAACGTCATTTAATGAAATTGCTGGTTACAAATATGATGAATCAGGCCACAAGTGGATTTTGCACTTTCTTGCAGTAGTGTTCCCTGGCACATTTTGTCACCCTGTGCTTGTCATCCATGTCCAGATCTTTCCCCGTGACCTCATTCTGATCTCCTGTCCTGTCAGGTCAGCAGGAATCCGGCAGGGCCATACAGGGCCGTGAGCAACCAGCTGAAGCTAGTGTCCCTGCTGCATGAGGGGGTGGATACTTTGGATAAAGTGTTTGAATACGCTGTAGGACACTTCCCTCAAAGAGACTGCCTCGGCACTAGAGAGGTGCTGAGCGAGGAAGATGAGATACAGCCTAACGGCAAGGTCTTTAAGAAGGTGAGACACACACATCGACTCTCAAGGGCTTTGGAACTTTGTTCACACTGCACGTGATTCTGTTAATTGAATCCAGTCTGCAGATCTAATCAGCATATTCAAATTGCAGTATATCCACATTAGTTGCCATTAGAGTTGGGCCGATAGACGATGCAATCGTCCATCGCAGATGGCTGACAGCCATCACGATGTTAAGCTGACATCGTGATTCCCCCCCACCCCCTCCCCCACAATCCGCCGCATCCCAGTTCCGTGTTCGGAAAGGAAATGAAGTGTACTACGGAAACCCTAAAGGGAATCAATAGCCTACAAGATGGGAGGATAAAAAAATTATTTCAATACTTTTTCTCGCAATTATTTTGTTGGGTAACTGTATATAAATTGTGGGCATCACATCGTCCGATGCCAATTTGGTAGACATCGCCCAACCCTAGTTGCCATATTATGATGTAACCATCAGCACAATGTCAAGAGACTTTCTTCTTAATTGACAAAATAGTAAGCTGTCATTGTGGAAACCGAGGACAGAAAATTAAACAATTTGCATTTGCTCATGTATGTCATGGCATTTTTGATGAGGCGCATAAGACGTTAATTTTTGCTCACCAAAACAGTCCAAAACACGTCCTAAATGCATTTTAATTAATTAATTAATTAATTAATGTTGTTTCATTTTCATTTATTTGATCACAAATACTAAAATAATAATACAAATCAATAATAATGAGAAATTTGACAATTTAAAGTAACTTTTCTATTTGAATCTATTTTAAAATATATAATTTATTCCTGTGATGCAAAGCTGAATTTTCAGCATCATTACTTCAGTCTTCAATGTCACATAATTCTTTGGAAATCATTCTAATATGCTGATTTGCTGCTCAAAAAACTTTTCTTATAATCAATGTTGGAAATGGTTGTGCTGCTCAATTTTTGTTTAAAATTAAAAATAGAAAGTTTGAAAGAACAGCGTTTATTTGAAATCTATAATTAAATTTTTATTATTATTATAAATGTATTTACTGTCACTTTTGACCAATTTAATGCATCCTTAATGAATAAAAGTATTAATTTATTTATGTTTTATTTTTTTTAAATTAGACCTTTGAAAAGTAGTGTAAGCATAAAAACAGATGTAGGCTTTTGTGTGTACAAAGACCTTTTTTATACCCTTGGAAAACACAATAAACACATACTTACACAATATTCAAGTATATGTAGAGTCTTTCTATGGTTAAGGGACCGGATCCCAAGAGAACTCGCTCACAAATTCTCTTGAACTCCAGAGGAAGAAGTTCAGTGGCCGTCTCTCTCTGTAAACTGTTATTATCTCTGGCCTGTTGTTGTCCAGAACTGTTTACATGAAACCGAAAAGAAGTCACATGCCACTGTGAAAGCTTCTGGGAATTTTAAGACAATGCAACTCTGACTCCTCTGTCTTTCTCTCTAGGTGATTTTGGGAGATTATAACTGGTTGTCGTATGAAGACACTTTCCATCTATCTCAGAGGTTTGGAAGCGGGCTGGCTGCACTGGGTCAGAAGCCTCTTTGTAACATTGCCGTTTTCTGTGAGACTCGTGCAGAATGGATCATAGCGGCGCAGGCTTGCTTCATGTACAACTTCCCCTGTGAGCAATTAAATCACATACACACAGAGTACTGTCTGCTGCTTTATGCTGACTAGGAGAGAATATAGCACTGCTGTAGTACTAGATGAAAGACAGCATCACACTGAAATCAGAACTGTTTTTCACCGTTCAAGCACACACTCATGCATGCTGCAGGAAATTGGTTTCATCACATTTCACATGTTAGCTATACTATACTATGGGCCAGATTTACTATCAGCTTGCGCCAGCGCAAACCCTCATTTGGCGTTAAAAAACTACTGTCAGTATTTACTAAAGACGTGCAGTGAAGAATTAGTGCTGAAAAGGCGTGGACAGTTATTTTTGTGACTCACCTTAGTGAAAATGCATTTGTAAGTTTCCCTTTTGATCTGTAAATTTACGGGAGGAGAGTATGTAAATGAATCACGCAATGCGATTTACTAAGATTTGCACTCGTTAATTCACTGGTATTTGTGGCACTATTTAACGCCCAAGAAAGCATGCCTTATAGTAGACGGTAATGTGCGCTGCTCTTGGTAGATTGCGCTGGTCATTATGGAAATGAAATGTTACGTCTGTGATCTTTAATGTGCGCATTGTTAGTAAATCACCCGCAGAATTTTCCCCTCCCATCAGCACTTTTATGAAATTGCACTCTTAACGCTAATTTGCCCTGTTTAGTAAATCTGGCCCTATAAGTATGCAAGATTTGAATTAGTGCAAAGGTATCTGGATTTATTTATTTTTTGTCCATCTGTGCATGCTTTTTTTAGAGTAGTTTTGGAGGGTCAACAGTAATGTTACTGAAAATAAAATGATTATTACTGTTATTATCAAATACTTGGCCTTTTATTTTATAGTACAATTTTATCGAAATTGAAATATATTTCTTAATTGGTTTATTTTTTATTTTAATTTATACATTTTAGATAATAGTAAAATACAAATATTATTTATAAAATTATTAATATTGTTGTATAGTCATATAATGAATACTTTCTTACTATACATATTCAGACTTTATTATTATTATTAAATACTCTACTTTTTATTTTACAGTACAGTTTTAATGAAATGGCAATATATGTATTGATGTTTTTTTAATTGAAATAATAATTTATAATTATTATTATCATGTATAATGCTATTATATGAATAATAGCATTATACATATAATGCTATTATATGAATAATTCATTGCTGTTGTTATTACATACTCAGCTTTTTATTTAACAGTACAATTTGTTTAGGTTTTAACATGTAAATAGTATCAAAATAAAATAATAATATATTATTATTATTATTATTATTATATTGAATGAATACTCTTACATATACATATTTTATTATTATTCAGTACTATTAATAAATGTATATAATACTATTATTAAAATATAAATGTTATTATAAATTTTATTTTACAGTACTATTTAATTGAGATGGTTATTTTTTTATTTAATTGTTTTTATTTAAATAATTAAAAATATTTATAATAATGATTGCTATTAAATCATATTTAGCTTATATTTTATAGTACAATTTAATTGAAATAGTAATATAAATTTGTACTGATCTAATTTTTAACATGTAAATAATAGGATAAAAATATGTATAAAAATTATTGTTATTATTATACTGTTATTTATTATATGAATACTCTCTTACTGCATATTCAAACTTAACCTTCATTAGTGAAGTATACGTTTTGGCAGAAGAATGAAATGATTTGTGTGTAGTCTCTGCCTCTCTCTCTCTCACTCTTTTATATTTAAAGGCACAGTTGTAACTCAAAATCGAAATGCTTTTCTATCTCTTGGCCTCAGTGGTGACTCTATACTCTACACTGGGAGGAGCGGCTATAGCTCATGGTCTAAATGAGACTGAGATCACACACATCATCACCAGCAAAGACCTGCTGCAGAGCCGCCTCAAGGTGAAAACACGGCACAGGCCATATATCAGACACACGACACACCAGTGAACTCATCAGCTATCAAGAGCTGCTGTCACTCATGCTCTCAATCACACTCTCTCTCAGGCCATTCTGATGGATGTCCCCAGACTGAAGCACATTATAGTGGTTGATAAGAAGCCCACCAGTTGGCTTGATCTCCCCAGAGGCATCATGGTCCACAACATAGCTGCTGTGCAGGAACTAGGGTCCAAACCTGAAAATAGTAAGTCTCAAGTAGCATACGGCTTTGTTTGAAATGTTTATATTTGCATGATGCATATGGTTTTGCATACTACTTTTAGTATATAGTATATACTAAACAGTCCAACCACAGCCTTGGGTTCCCAAGAACAGTAGGCTCTTGCTTGCTGACGAACATCTTTTGTTGTGTACTAACACAATAAGGACAGAAAGAGCTGTAAACATAGATTGTTGAGGGAAGAAAGACAGCAGGATCTTCCTGTCAGATGAAAAGACGACTTTTGAGGGCATGCGGCCCAGTGTTTTTGTGTCAGATAAGAGCAAGTGTTTAGAAAAGGCCTCTGGAGATAAGACAGGGAGATGTTATCATTGTTAGAGAAGGATTTCTCTGTTCAAAAAGACTGAGATAAAAGGTTTAGACATTTCACTGGGGCATTAGACCTTTGTTTTTTTTATGTGTTGCCTGTCTAACGCTCGCACATAAAACACCGAGATTTCAAATCCGAGCACATTTACGGGTGCCAGTGGTTTTACATTAGCTTGGGCAGATTTATGACTTTTGTTTTGGACTGAGAGGGTTTGTGCAGTGCAAAAAATCTTGGCTGCAAGTTTCCAATAAAAAAGTTTATTTTAGAAAGTAGTAGTTATTTTAGAGCACTTCTGTCTGGAATGCCACAACAACATGGCCGCCTGCCTCTAATGAAGCGATGTGAATGTGTGTTTCTCTGTGTGCAGTAATAATGTCCCGCAGGCAGCCTGTCCCGTCTGATATCGCAGTGATCATGTACACCAGCGGCTCTACGGGCATTCCTAAAGGAGTCATGATCTCCCATAGCAACATCATCGCTGGCATCACCGGCATGGCTGAACGCATTCCTAACCTGAAGTGAGTTTCTCTGACACGCGCTCATGTCTCACCAGCTGTGTTTCCATCACCCTGGTTTTTTTGCACATTTTGAAGCATCGCATCAGAAACGAGTGATGGAAACACCAAATTTCTGAAAAAAATCCCTTAATTCTCAAAAAAATGTGTACGCTCACATGAGGTGGTTTTTGACTTGTACGAAAAAGGGTTAATGCGAATAATGGGAGATGAAAACACATTTTGCGAAAAAATTGCACAAAAAAAATGTGTACCGACTCTAATCTTTTGAATGGTAGGCTATATGTATAATGTTACACTCTTAAAAATAAAGGTGCTTCAAAAGGTTCTTCAAGCGATGCCATAGAAGAACCATTTTTGGTTCCACAAAGAACCATTCAGTCAAAGGTTCTTTAAAGAACCATCTCTTTCTTACCTTTTTATAATCTGAAGAACCTTCTTTCACCACGAAGAACCTTTTGTCAAACAGAAAGGTTCTTCAGATGTTAAAGGTTCTTTATGGAACCATTTAGACAAAAAGGTTCTTCTATGGCATCGTGAAGCACTTTTATTTTTAAGAGTGTACAAAAGCTTTTTATTTCAGATAAATGCTGATCTTTGGATCTTTCTATTGGATCTTTCTTACTGTTCCAAAAAATTTGACTGGTAGTGTGTATGTATGTATAGCCTATGTATCACACTCATATCACATCTTGTTTTGGATAAGAATAAAACGTCAGGTCCGACAATATCGTGTCTTTTTTTTCATTTAAATCTAGCTTTATTCGCATTGGCCCATGGAAACCTCTATGAACACACTTGACTTAACTTGGCCAAAAAATCGCGGGAGATGAATTTACGTTTTATTAAAAAGTGTTTCCGTATTCTACACTCGTGGCGCGCGCACACATTAGGATAGGTTAGATGCCTGCCTCCGCTGCGAGTCCCTATCAAGCACTTTACCGATTCAACAACTCTCTTATTCTCCTCCTGCCTGGCTCTTTGGCCCGCATCACTCACCGCAGAGCAAGTCTGTTCTTGATAAAGCTGCTGTGAAAACGTGGGAAAAGCCAACGAGGAAGAAGTTGGGGTGGTGAAATGATCTTTATATAGGCGGAGCAAAATACTTCATCGCTCCATCTAAAGTGCATTGTGATTGGATGTTTACACTGTCAATACAGGAGACAAACCAATGGGCCACTGGCTCCTCGCTGTCCCTGCGTGATGGTTCTCGGCAAACAAAAAACATTCTGTCGGCCCCTTAAGTGCGTCGGCCCACCGGGAAAATGCCCGATTACCAATCTAGCCCTGGCCACATTTATTGTGTTGTTATAGGCTAAATTAAAATCATTATATTCAGTAGATTCTCGTTTTATGCGATATTCCAATTTTGCGCATACGTTAAATTCGCAACTTTGGGTGAAAACCTAGCTACTGTCTGCATTCACCTTTCTCTCTCTATCGCCCTGTCTCTCTGTTTTTATATTTTCCAGCATTTTTCTGTCTATCCATGGATTTCTGTTGTTATATAGCTAATCTCCATTAATCTCTATTGTTCTATTGGCAGTACTTCATTTTA
This sequence comes from Sinocyclocheilus grahami, assembly GCF_001515645.1. Taxonomy (NCBI): domain Eukaryota; kingdom Metazoa; phylum Chordata; class Actinopteri; order Cypriniformes; family Cyprinidae; genus Sinocyclocheilus; species Sinocyclocheilus grahami. Next base: position 782,921 of record NW_015505630.1, read on the forward strand.
TGTCTGAATAATGAACTAGCATGCCCTACTAATACAGGTTTTAAAGCAGAAAGCTGGTCACGGCAATATGATTAATTGGTAATCAGACTTAAGTTACCTAGGAAGCAAACCTGTTTGTTTTTTAAAAGCGCAAATGTTTTCAACATGATAATAATAATAATACGTTTCTTGAGCAGCAAACCAGTATATCAGAATGACTTTACAATATATATTTAAAAAGTTATTTTAAATTGTTATAATATTTCAGAATATTATTGTTTTTACTGTTTAAATAAATGCAGCTTTGGTAACAAACTTATTTTAAAAACTAAATCAACATTGCCAAACTTTTGATTGCTACTGTTCATTTAAATCTTTAAAATCTCATGCAATGTTGAACCACAATTACTCATACTGGAATGTATTACAGAAAACTTCATGCAAGTGTTCTTAATGACTTATAAAAGTAAGTTATAATAAAATGACTTGTTTATTGTTCCAAAATGTGACACTTGACATTAGAAATATATATTTTTTTAAAGCTGTGCTTGTGCTATCCTCAACATTTTAATGTTTTCTTTGTCTGTGTGACTGATCACTGGCCTGCCAAATCATCTGAAATGTTTGTTTAGATGTTTATAAAAGATTTTCCGTTAACACTCTTTCTGTTTATTGTGGCAGTGAGAATGACACCTACATTGGCTACCTGCCACTTGCTCATGTCCTGGAGCTCAGCGCTGAGCTGGTGTGTGTGTCACATGGCTGCCGGATTGGATATTCGTCACCTCAGACTCTTGCTGACCAGGTACAAACGCACACATGAGTCATGCTATTGTGCCGTCATCACCATGGCAAGCTCTTTTACAATCTCAGAATACTTCAGATTGCCAAAGCATTTGCATCATAACTGCAGACAATCATAACACATCCCTGCATCTTGAGGAAACATTTTTGCTTTTTTTTTTTTTTACATTTTGTCCTTTCCCCACAGTCATCTAAAATCAAAAAGGGCAGTAAAGGAGACACCAGTGTGCTCAGACCAACACTGATGGCAGCCGTCCCTGTAAGAAACCTCAAGTTCACACAAACACACAGCTCTTAAGGTTGATAGAGATGTTAATTATTTCTCTGTGTGTAGGAGATTATGGACCGTATCTATAAGAATGTGATGACTAAAGTTGAAGAGATGAGCAGTGTGCAGAAAACTCTCTTTGTTCTGGCATACAACTACAAGATGGAGCAGATCTCCAAAGGATACAGCACGCCGCTCTGTGACAGGTATAAAATGAATGCTGCTTATAATATTAGCCAAGTGATTTCATCTAAACCTCGCTGGGTTTGTTTAGAAGCAGTACTGTTTTCTCTGTTATAATTATAATGTCTAATTATATCTTGTTCTGCAGGCTTGTGTTCAGAAAGGTTCGCTCGTTGCTGGGCGGTAACACGCGTGTGCTGTGGTCTGGCGGAGCTCCTTTATCTGCAGCTACTCAGCGTTTTATGAACATCTGCTTCTGCTGTCCTGTGGGACAGGGCTATGGCCTCACCGAGACCTGCGGAGCCGGGACCATCAGCGAGTGTAAGCATGAGATTCACTGAGCTGGGCTCGGGCAGTTAGGAGTGAATCTAGAATCAGCGGTTTTATTATAAAATAAAACTAAAATCAAACGATTCTGTCTATCCTTGGATTTTTAGTTGTTAAATAGCTAATCTCCATGAATCTCCATTCATTGCTTTATTAGCAGTGCTTCATTTTATGTCTGAATAATAAATTAGCAGGTCCAAGTTAATTTATCCATGACCCTGACTTAATGGCAATGTACACCAGTGTTTAAAGGTGTTTTTGTTTTGTTTAATTTTTGGAACAAAATGAAAAAAAAATATTTTCAACAAGAATGACACTGAAGACTGGAGTAATGGCTGTTGAAAATGTAGCTTTGCAGTAATTGAAATAAGGCTGAAAAAATGAAAAGGAATGAATGAAAAGCTAACTAAAATAATTAAGTCGTATTACTAAAAGTGAAATAAAAAAGTTAAATAGAAATATTGAAAATCTAATTAAGACAAAATAACAGTTACTAAAATGTAAACGAAAATGAAAATATAAAAATAAAAAGCACTTCAAGATATTAATAAAAACTATAATAGTAAACAAATATAATAACACTGGACTCATGACAAGAATAATGGGACTAAAAGAAGAGTATGTTACTAAAATCAAAGTCTTGACTGGTAATGTGCAGGAAGTCCTAGAATTAAAAGGTGAGTCAGCACTTTAAATTAAGGGTGTGTATTCTAGTATTAAAATAAAAAGCAGGTTACAGTGTTGTCACGGACATGGAAAACCTGATATTAGGAGACATCATAGACATTATTACATAAATGTCATTATCATGTTCTGCTCTGAAATATTTCATCGGCTAGAAATTGCTTTTTGAGTGCAGTCTTTTTGAAATAATTTTTAAAATCCTTAACCAGCAATCACAAAAGACTAGGGAAAAGTAATGGGAATTTATGGGTCAGCAGGTATGGGAATCTTGGGATTAATATATTTTAAATTAGTGGTAAGAGGTCTTGAAAAAAACCTGGGATATTATGCTGGGTTGATCCGACTATTCATGTGATTACTGCAGTAATAATAGTAAAGGGAGGGGAAAATACAGTTAGAATTGAAAGAAAATGACAGAAACCACACCTTCAAATCCGGTGACATTAAATGAATGCTTCTGAATAAAGGAATGTGTTAAATTGCATAAGTGTGCTAATACGGTGTATGTTTGTCTAGTGTCTGATTACAGCACTGGACGTGTTGGAGCTCCTCTGGTGTGTTCAGAGATCATGCTGAAGGACTGGGAGGAAGGCGAGTTCGGCTTTTTTACTGTCAACACTCATGATGATGTTCATTGGCTGCTATTGGTTTTTTCTTTATCATAATTAAAGTATGATGAGAATTTAAATATTATAAAATAATGTCCATTTAAATATTTTTCTCTTTTTTGCCATAGGTGGTTATTTCAGCACAGATAAACCAAACCCACGAGGAGAGATTCTGATTGGTGGTCCCAATGTCACCATGGGTTACTATAAAAACGAGCAGAAGAACCGAGAGGACTTCTTTGTGGATGCAAACGGCCAGCGCTGGTTCTGCACTGGAGACATTGGAGAATTTCACCATGATGGCTGCCTCAAGATTATCGGTGTGGGGAGATACACGTACACACAGACTTGAACAAAATATCAGAGCTATTTTCTCCCAAAAATGAAAATTCTGTCATCGTGAAAATAATTTACTCCCACTCCACTTGTTCCAAACCTGTATGAGTTTCTTTCTTATTTTGAACACACAAGAAAATATTTTGAAGAATATCTGTAACTAAAAAGTTGATGGTAGCCATTGACTTCCATAGTACTTTTTTTTTTTTCCCATTCTATGGAAATCAATGGCTACCGTCAGTTATTACATACAGGTTTGGAACTATTTGTTGGTGAGTAAATGATGGCAGAATTTTGGTCACTTTTTTGGTTGAACTATCCCTTTAAGTCTTATCATAGTCATTTCTACGTAGGTTCCTCTAACTGGTTGTGGCATGTGTGTGTACTGTAGATCGTAAGAAGGACCTGGTGAAGTTGCAAGCTGGTGAATATGTGTCTTTGGGAAAAGTGGAGGCTGTGCTCAAAAACTGCCCGCTCATTGACAACATCTGCGCTTATGCCAACAGGTGAGTGCACATAAGAAACATGCATTCATAAATGCTGTATAGTGTTTTAGCTGAGATGTATAAATGTTTCCATCTCTTTACACAGTGATGAGTCTTATGTGATTGGGTTTGTGGTGCCCAATCAGAAGCAGTTAACCACCCTTGCTGAGCAGAAGGGCATTATAGGATCATTGGAAGAGCTCTGCAACCATGCAGGGATGGAGAAAGAGGTTCTACATATCATCACAGACGCGGCTGTAACAGGTCTGTCAACAGAGGGCAAACACTTGTCTCCATTTTTTTTTTTTTTTTTTTTGAGCTGGAATTTGAATTGAATTGGCCACAGCTTATATGGATGCTGAATTGGATTGACCGGAAGATTTTTGAATTGCAATGCCATTGCCAAACATGTTTACTGTATCATAGTTTTGCATCTTTTTACTTAGTAAAAAGTAACCATGCTGTAGGTTAACTTGCCATCTGAAAATCTGACAATGTTGATTTTTATAATACATCTTACAATACAAATCTTAGAATAACCACCATTTTTTAAAGAAATTAATACTTTAATTTGGTAAGAATGCATTGAATTGATCAAAGGTGACCGCTATATATATATATATACACACACAGTGGTGTGAAAAGGCGTATATATATATATATATATATATATCCAGGTTTCCACAAAAAAATATTATGTAAAACAACTGTTTACACAAAAATATTGGGCAGTACAACTGTTTTCAACATTAATGATAATAACAAATATTTCCTGAGCAGCAAATCAGCATATTAGAATGATTTCTGAAGGATCTTGCGACACTGAAGACTGGAGTAATGATGCTGAAAATTCAGCTTTACATCCCAGGAATATATTACACTTTAAAATATATCGCAACAGAAAACAGTTATTTTAACTTGTAATAATATTTCACTGTATTTTTAATCAAATAAATGCATTGAGCATGAGAGACTTCCACTCAATACTGTCCTCTATTTCTCAGGTATTGTTGGGAAGTCTAACTCATTTTTATGAATTGGCATGTTGCTTGTTTAGGCAGTTAATTTCACTGACCCAATTCCAATAAAAATGAATTCACTTAAAATGTCACTCAAAACCTTTGGCAAAAGACCATGCACAGCATTTTACCTAATTGGTTTAAGCTTCTTGCTGTATACATATATAGCTATAGCTTAGCAAGCTACAGTTTCCAACACCATGCTAAATAAAATCTGTTCTGTTTCACAGGTAAACTGGAGCGCTTTGAGATCCCAAAGAAAATCTGCCTGAGCCCCGAACCCTGGACGCCCGAGACAGGCCTGGTTACCGACGCCTTCAAACTCAAACGCAAGGAACTAAAAACGCACTATCAGGACGATATCGAGAGAATGTACGGCGGCAAGTGAATGAAGCCAGGCGATGTGATGTGATGGGGAGGGAGGGAGGGGGGGTTTAGGACACACCATATACCACAATGCCTATATACAAAAATACAACCCACAATCCTCTGCCTTCCTGCTCCCTGTGATGCTCTGCGATCAAATCAGGGACACACTTGAATTTGCGTTCAGTGGTTTGACGAGAGGTAACGGAGCGACAGCAAACGCCACCTGCTGCAGCAGGTACTAAATAACACACTTTTCTCAGATGATATACGAAAGCGACTTCTGAAAGCCACACGACACAACATACAGACTGTGAGATTTTTGGACCCCACCCAGACCTTTTGCTTCTCTCTCATTGGCTCTTTTTGATAGACACGCCCCTCACCATGCCCTCACATTGTTCTGCAGGCAGATGCGCTTGATGATTCCACCCTACTGCGAAGCGGTCACACTGAATTCTCATCAAGAGTCTATGCAGGGAAAATGTTTTGTAATTTGGCTGTATTTGTTGCTTATTTCTGTTAATTTCGTTCAGACATTTTTTTATTTTTTTTTTCCCAAAGACTTTTTTTAGTCTGAAACAGCTGCAAGATTTGGATATGTATGGAATGCCTCTCTAACTGTATCTGTTACAATGTTACTTTTTCTGGAACTTTGGCGTTTTTACTTGGCATTTTGTTACTTTGAACTCCGGCTTCTGTTGTTTACCTGTATCCAAAGGCTGTTACTGTTCCCCCGTGAGAAATGAACGATGCGTTTCTGGTGCTAGTGCACACTGAGGACTTGTGTACCTAGAAAGAAACCAGAAAGACCAACCTTACAATCCAGACCAAGAGAGACCAGAATTAAACCAGATATCTGTTCTAATGTAACAAAAGCAGTTGTAATTCTGGACCAAAGCTGTTACGGAGAGCAGTCTTAAGCCAGAGACGTGCTCTAATACTACAAAAAGCTTGTACTGATGCAACAGAGAGGTTTTAGTTTTTTTTTTTGTCAGGGCAACTTTAACAATAATCCAATTTCAGAGACATGCTCCACATTTTGTGCATTTCTATGTCAGTGAGTTGGCGTCCGGTCTGCATCTGAAACATTCTCCCACGTTCCATTACTCACGTCTACAGGGTTTGCCTAAGAATCACATAGGATGTATGACTCCGTATTTACAGCGTATATTTCTTTAAACTCTGTTTTTTGTCTGAATTTGTAAAGCCTTTAAACTTCTTTCCTTCTAAATATGTCATGTTGCATGGATGTCTTGCAAGGGAACCAATTGTTGGCGTGGAGTAGTTCGGGTACCTTTTTGTTTCTTACATGGCCATATTTTATTATATTGTGATATCGTCATTGTACTGTGGGAAACGATTAGTGACTTCAACAGAGAGGGAAAGTATGAATTTGAATGTGCAATAATAGACTTATGTATTCTGAGATACATCAAATGATATGCACAGTCCGGCCCCAAGAGCATGAATGTCTCCAGCCTCTTCGATGTAACGGAAGAGACACATTTATTCTGCTTCTGACTGTGCAGATCACTTACATCATTCGACAACTAATGCATTATGATTCACATTTGACTTTGCATGATTCAGGAGATGTAAACCAAACAAATAAGCATTGAATAAGAACATATTGTATTGCGGACATTGATAAATGTGACATTTGCAAAAACGGGGCAAATGTTTCTTAATCTGTACACTCATTCATTATTTATGTGAAAAATGCTGATTTTCAGCACTTGACATTTTCAAGATGAAAAGTTCCGAACTTTTTTTTTTGTGTGTGTTCTTGATTCCTTTAGACAGTTTTGATTAATCTTTGGTTGTAGAAACACTCCAGCTTTGCCGTCACAACATGATGCTCTTTACTGAAAGTACTTTGTTTTTGTTTTATTATCATTTTTGTTTGTCCTAAAAGGAACTGAAGGCATATGGTGTTCCTAAACTAGATGTGTCTGCCTTTCCTGTGCTCGATGGAGGATGTTGATTGCCTTTTTTACACCGTGGAAATTAAAAGTGGTTCATAGGAATTTATACTTTTGATCATTTATTTCTGTCTTCGAGCTGCTGCTGTACTGCTCACCTTGATTGTGCTTCATTTACATTATTTGATGTCATTTGTTCCAGCCACAAACATCTGGCCAATCAGCTGTTAGTCTAAAGAGAGCTCCACCTTATTTCCCATTTTCTGAGCCGAACCGTAATCTGATTGGTTTATTCACCTGTCAGTCACGTCGTTGGCAACAGCTAACCCAAATGAATCTGCCTATTAGATGCTTACGCCATTAATGGCATCTGTGTTTAACTGCATCCTACTTTACGTTCTTGATGTTTAATGGCTATACACAGGCCTATTGAGCATTCTAGACACAAGAGGATGTTTGGTGGATTAATTCTCTCTCCTTGTTACCCGCTCTGTAAATATGAATTTTGTGAGAAATTCATGAAGTTAGTTGCATTTAGCAGATGTACAAATATAATATCTCCTTTAAATATGTTTAATCTTTGTTACAGGCCAGGTTTGGGGTCTTTTCTCCTCTGTGTGAGTGGTTACTGTCTTACGACAAGCAGGTCAAAGCAAACAACTTTATTTATTTGTAATTTGGCCTTGAAACTATGTTATAAGGAGGAATAAAGTTTCGTGAATTACAAGGGGATTTTTTAGTAATATGTATCTGTGCTTTTGTTTTCTGAACGTTTTTTTTTACTTTTGCATTGGTAAAGTTTTTTTCAGAATAGTGATCAAAGTTTCATATTTATGATTTAAAATTATTTTATATAATTTGTCTATTTATATGAAGTTGTATATGAGAGAATGAGGAAGTATTTTATGTAATATTATTTAGATCTCATAACTGCTATACACCAGTAGATGTCAGCATCAGATAATTTACCATAGAGAAAAGCAAGTCTACTGTACCTTTAGTCTTGTAATGTCAAATAATAATTATTTTAACATAAAAATTGCTTATGTTTTGTATTACAGCTCAGAAGACTAGCCCTTGATTGACTGGCCATTTGTATTTTTAATTTAATCTATTTTAGTGTACATTTTTTACAAGCAATATTTACTGAAGATTTGCCATATTCTAGAGATAAAGTTAACATTAAATTCAAAATGTATACTTTATTGACACATATTCCAAGATTCAGATTCCCAGATGCACATTGAATATCCTGTTCCACTCAGAAAAATGTCAGAAGGAAAATGGCTTGCAAAAGGCAGTTTACATTTAATTACCAATACAACTACAGGTGCATCTCAATAAATTAGAATGTCATAGAAAAGTAAATGTGTCGTCAAATATACAGTATATCCAATTTGCCGGTCTCTAACCTACCTAAATGACTAGCCAATCATGAAAAAGGCTCATTGGAAAAACATGCTTCTACTGCAAAAAAAAAAAAACATACATAAAAGGTACAATTAAAGCCTAAAAAAAAGTCTACATTGCAAGACACAAACTTAGAATTTTAATTGTCTTTCGAGTTTACATTTCATAATTAAGATTTTTTTGTGTGTGTGCGAATCCTGAGTTTGCATCTCAAAATTATCTTTTGTTTCCAACATCATGAAATAAAAAAAGGTAAGTGCGACTTTTTAATCTCACTATTGACATTTTTCCAACAATTCTAAGAAAATGGATAAACTCAGCTGCAAAAATGATGAGAAAAAAGTGAAATTGCGAGATATCTTCCAACATGCCAGTTAGATTTAGTGTAGGTGGTCTAATATTTTTTCAATTCAAATTCATGTGTTTTGGATGAAACTGAACATATTTTTTTGTGCTACTTACTGGACATTTTACTTAGAGTCGCAAAATGTGCAAGAAGAAACAATTTGCACTGCAATTTGCAGACACATCACCACAGGCATGATTTTCCATTGAAAATATGTTTTGGATCTGGTCTTACAATTTTTGGACACAACCATGATGGCATTCCTTACAGTTCCATATAAATGGCATTAATGCCATATAAATATTGTATTTAATGGTATAACTTAGTCCTTAAAGTGACACTTACATTAACATTTCATTCATAACAAAATATCAAACCAGTGGATCAGCACCTAGAAAGGACCTCCACAGCCCTGAAAGACAGCGGAGACCAGGACAACTAGATGAGCCCCAGATACAGATCCCCTGTAAAGACCTTGTCTCAGATGACCACCGGGACAAGACCACAGAAACCAGACGAGTCCTCTGCACAATGTGACTTTGCTGCAGCCTGGATTTGAACTGCTGGTTTCATCTGGTCAGAGGAGAACTGGCCCCCCGACTGAGCCTGGTTTCTCCCAAGGTTTTTTCTCCATTCTGTCACCGATGGAGTTTTGGTTCCTTGCTGCTGTCGCCTCTGGCTTGCTTAGTTGGGGACACTTCATTTCCAGCGATATCGTTGACTTGATTGCAAATGATTGCAAAGATACTATTTAAACTGAACTGAGCTGGATGATGACATCACTGAATTGAATGATGAACTGTCTTTAACTGAAAAATTAGTGTTTACTATTGTCATTTTGCATTATTTTCCTAATTAATGCTGTTCAGTTGCTTTGACACAATCTGTATTGTTAAAAGCGCTATATAAATAAAGGTGATTTGACTTGACTTGATTGTAATGAAAATAAATAAGAAGGATAAAAACACAATATAAACCTTAATATGACCAAGAATATCAATAGAATTTTTAGCATTTCACAACTTCAAGCTACAGCAGCAGTTGGTGTAAGACTGCGTGTGTTCTGTTGGAGTGAATAAGTGTGAGTGTGTGTGTGTGTGCGTAGTTGGAGATATTGATATGTCTGGTATATGAGTCATCACTGGGATATATTTATAGCCGCTCTACCGAGAGAAAGAGAGAGAGAGAGCGGTAGAGAGGAAAGGAGGGTGTTAGCGGGCTGCTCTGTGTACGTGTGGAAAGGGAAGATCTAATGAGAATCTCACTGTGTGGTCAAACTCTAACACTTTTAGCAGTGTGATAGGGCTGTCACCCCTTTCCGTATGTACAGGCCTCCTCCGGCTCTCTCTATCCTTGCAGTTGCAGAGCTGGATGATTTTAATGAACAGAGAGACTCCAACTGTGCTCGGCTATGCAAGCAAAGGTCATTTTCCTGTGTTTTCTCCTCACTGCTCAGTGTTTTTCTCGGAACTCTGATTCATTAAAGGTGTGAAAACTTTTTGGGCTCCTTTTAATGAAACCCCACACATACATTTATGCAGTTGCTTGGCTCATTCCTTGACTGTTTATAATTATAACCATATCTGTGATGTTCTGTATGAGGAATCTAATTCACACAATCTGCCACAATAACAACAGTGTTCGTGCTGGTTTGGAGTGGGTTGGTGAGAGTCACTGCCCGTCTCTGCCAGAGATTCACAAGAAACTCAAATATACAGTATATCCAATTTGCCGGTCTCTAACCTACCTAAATGACTAGCCAATCATGAAAAAGGCTCATTGGAAAAACATGCTTCTACTGCAAAAAAAAAAAAAAACATACATAAAAGGTACAATTAAAGCCTAAAAAAAAGTCTACATTGCAAGACACAAACTTAGAATTTTAATTGTCTTTCGAGTTTACATTTCATAATTAAGATTTTTTTGTGTGTGTGCGAATCCTGAGTTTACATCTCAAAATTATCTTTTGTTTCCAACATCATGAAATAAAAAAAGGTAAGTGCGACTTTTTAATCTCACTATTCTGAAATTTTTCCAACAATTCTAAGAAAATGGATAAACTCAGCTGCAAAAATGATGAGACGACACATGGGTTGATAATGAGATTAAACGGAAAGTTTTGGTTATGTTTCCTGCTTCTATTATCACGTGTCCAGAGGCGGACAGTAACTAAGTACATTTACTTGAGTATTGTACTTAAGTACACTTTTTGAGTATCTGTACTTTACTTGAGTATAATTTTTTCTGGAAACTTTAACTTTTTCTGGACTTTAACTGGACTACATTTGAAAGACAATTATTGTACTTTTCACTCCACTATTTCTATCAAGTTACAGTATGTGAAAAATAATGTGTTTTTTGAACATTAAAGCATGTCAACATATTCTGTTACACCAAATACACAAAATAATGATCTTTAAAAAAAGCATCATATGACCCCTTTAAGTAATGGAGTTGTGTACTTTGTCCGCTTCTGCACGTGTCTCTCAACAAATGTCTCAAACTGAATACAGAGTTGCCAAGACCCAGTCTGCCATCAAAAGTCAGAGGTCTCAATTTGAACTCAAACAAACCAAGTCCAAATTATCTGAACTAACCTACTAGGCCACGTTCACACAGCAGCAGAAAACGGTTGCATTTCTGTATTCAAGTAGGCCTACATTATACTGTTATTGTCTGTTATTTACGATAGTAAAAACCGCATTCTATAACCGAACTCACACAACCGAACTTTCGTCGAGCCCCGCTGAGTGAACGGAACCATATGTCTGTAGCTTCACCGTGTCTCGTGTCTGTTGAGCGTTTGTGTGATTTTGGTAACTCACAGAGTTGGATATACAATATGAGCTGTCATCTTAAGGTTTTAGGTTTTATGTCCCATCAGTAGTAGTCTTCCTCCGAGGCTGCTCCCGTCAGTTTTGTGGTCTGCTGCGCGTGACTCATTAATCGGCTGTCGGTTAATTCATATTTGACGAATGAACTCGCTCACCCGCTGGACTCTTGTCGTGATAACTGTGATTCTACTTTCGGTGATATTGTAGACGTCGTTTTTCTTAAATATGTATTTTAACCATCACTAGAGTTACATTATGTGGTATTTACGGCAGTTAGCATACTTTTTCAAGCGACTCGAGTACTTAATCAAATATTTCAGCTGTTGTGTGAATCTAAATGCAAACATTTATCAAATTCGTCACAATTTTAAGAATAACATTTTCTTCCGATAATATGAAAATTTATTCATTCGTTCATTTATATTAATGAATGGATTCTGATTGGCTGTTGATGCTTTAGCTGAAAAAAAAAATGGACCGTTATTCCAAAAATGTGTCATTGCCATTATATTGTGGTGTGAACTTCCTTATTCTCCAAGAATTAAAATGATTAATAAAACGTAATAGTTAGTCAATAGTTATCATCCTTCATGGTGCATTAATACAGTGGTTCCCAACCCTGGTCCTGGAGGCACCCCAACACTGCACATTTTGCATGTCTCCTTTCTCTCACACACCAGTTTCGGGTCTTGGAGTCTCTACTAAGGAGCTGATGACCTGAATCAGGTGTGTTTGATTAAGGAGACATGCAAAACATGCAGTGTTGGGGTGCCTCCAGGACCAGGGTTGGGAACCACTGCATTAATAGACTAAGCCTACTTAAATTAAACTTAACTGAAAAACTCATTAGCATATGTCTTCTGAGCTATAAAAGAGCAAACTCTGAGCAATATAAATTGGCCATTCTGCTGCAAGTTTGGGTATGCTAACGCATAAAAACAAACATCTATGAGTCATTCCCACACACTTTAGTACCCGTTATATTCTCTCAATGACACACACACAGACTGCGGTGTATTGAGGGCCATTGCGGTGCCCTGTTGGTTTCTGTTGACTTTGGAATTACAACCCTTCATTGAGATTCCAGGAACCGCACAACGCTGCTGTCAATCTCCCCAGCAACCAGAGGAAAGGTGAGATGGAAAAAGAGAGAGAGAAATAGAAAGAGACGGAGATATGGAGACGAGGAACAGCATAAGAGATGCAGAATATAAAAAAATAACTAATTGACTGATAGATTTCATTGCTTGTATTTATAAGAATGACAGCAGAGAGACGATGCAGCCCTCCCTTTCTATTCTCACTGACATTCATCCTCTCCACCTCCTCCCTCCCTCCGTCCGCTATGCCGTCAGCCCATTCTAGCATGCTGAACACAGCGTAACTGATGCTTTCATTGAGCCAAATCAAATCAACAGCCTTCAGAACAGGCCAAGCATATAATCTCTACTCAAACTGTCAGTTTACAGAACAGACAAAATCTGCTGTATTCTCAAAGCTCTAGGCTCCTTCAATTCAGCTACATTAACATAATTAATGGTTTTAGTACATAAAATATAGCAATGATAACATTTTTGGTTAGTAAATTGAACAAATGCGAAGTAACAATTTTGTGCGATGAACATGATACCTCAAAACATAAGACTTTTTGAAGAGAGGTATGCCATTACTCCTTTAAGTGACCAAAACCATGCTAAATTGAGACCAGAAGTATGACTTCTGGACTTTGACATTGAAGGAGAGACCCGAGCCATATCTAGAGAGAGACTCACTGTTCATCCACCCACAGATAGCAGAAAACATGTGGCTCATGTTTGCTTTTTCTTCTGTCACTGGCCATAATTATAACGGTGAAATCAGTATTAGGCATTAAATAATGTCATACATGTGAAAATCAATGATAATTTAATAAATAGCTGTAACTGGGCTTAGAGGAAGACAGGTTTTTCTGATGATTAAAGCATAATACAAGACTTCTTCACCTTAGCAAAAATGCTAAAAAAAAAAAACATTTCATGAGAAAGTGTGACATGCTCAAGCAAAACAGGCATTATTGATGTATCTGCATCCCAACATTACTGCAAAGATTTATTCTTAAAAAAAGGTTCTTAAAAAAAAACTGCCAATGGAATTAGATTAAAAAAAACTTTCTATCATGACAACTCTCGGAAGATTTTAGCATGGTATTGGATATGACAATGTAAATGTATTTGGTCTTGGTTGAATAGATCTGCTACGCTGCTGAATTGCTGCTGCTGGATATTGCGGTTTTAGATTATTGCTGCTGCTGCAAAACAAGTAAAAGAAATTGCTACTGCCAATACATATGCCGATATGGTGTTGTGAGTATTTAAGACATACTGCTGCTGCACAAATAGCATATAAAATAACCGTTAACAGATCTATACAGGTGGAGCTGGGGAAGGTGGAGGGTACTGTGAATTGCTATGAACGCTAACCAGCCATATAAATGCAAAGCAGCAAGCTCCTTGGCTGTGTATGCAATTCAATTTTGCGTGTCAGGTACATTTATCTTGTTTTTAATATGTTTAGAATATCAGACAAATTGTTTCATTCTGATACCTTAAAATGTATGATGTTTAATAGACCTTATTTTAGCCACTCTACTTGTAACAGGTAAAGAACTAGACTAAAAAAAAAGCTTAGTTTCATGTGAAAACACAAAATCATTCATTCCCGCTTTGCTCATTAGACCTAATTAATGTGTAGAATCCTGCTTATACCAAGAGAATCCCTCGTCAAGCCTCCTACACGTCTCTCGGCCTATCAGATCGTCCGTCACAGTCCACGCACCCATGACTGTAACCTCCTGCTGACACCTCCACAACTATTAATAGCCAACTCCAGCAAGACGGGTTTCAGAGTCATCTCTACAGTGTTGTTTTCCCCATCCACTAGCCAGTCTCTGCAAGAACAATCACCACATCAACAGAGGGGATGCTCTAATATCGTTAAAGGGAGAAAATTGAGAAGCTCAATGGGTTGTGGATTGATTTCCTTTTAATCTTACTGAGAAAGCAGGGAGGAGTTTTTGAAAGCTTTTCAGGAGAACACCTAGAACTCCTCCTGATTGCTAATGGAAGTCAGAAGATATGTATTTTTTATGAATCAAGAAGCAAAAAATAGAAAAGATTGTTTGGTTTCACAACCATGGAAACATCCCATAATGTACACACACAGCCTTATGACTCATCTGACCATGTGACTGCTCCACTAACGTCAGGAGGGTCTGTCTCACCCCTCTCTCCCCAGAGTGCAGTCAGCTGACTGTGGGTTACGAGTCCAGAATCCGTATGTGCTAAAAACAATATGCCGACCAACCGCAGAGCACTTTTAATGAAGAAATATATGCGCTGTTCTGATTCTGTGCTGTAGGGACATTTTTTATGGCTCTCCGGAGATTAATATAAGTTCCTGATGTTAAATTGCATCTTCTTCTGACCAGCATATTGGTTTCTGGGTTCTGTAAAGCACCAGATGGTTTTCTAAAAGTTCTTGTGAAACTTGACTCTCATGTTGTGTTCTGGTCATTTTGAGATTTTCTTTTTCCCAAAAATGCTAGTCGAGCGTTATCGAATTGGACTCACACCGGGTATAACAAAATTTATCATCTTTGTAATTGTCTTTATTTTCCCCCCACTTTATTATACTTGTGTTCCCCATCAAAAAATTATTATAAATTATGCCATATCATCAAATATTGGATTCAAAATTTTTTCAGCTGGTTTTCTTATCAATTAGCATAGGTTCTGTATTTATTTTTGGAACTGATTGATCCTAGGCCTCATTGAGCAGCTTATGCACCTCTTCTTAAGTGCTAATGCACCTCATTGGCAAAAAGGTCGACAAATAATTATTTTTTTTTTTTCCATTAAAAAAACTGAGGTGCATACGTTAAGATCAATGAGGCTTATGATCAATCAGTTCCAAAAAGAAATACAAAGCCTGTTCTGATTGAAAGAAACAAGCTGACAAAAAGACTGAATCCAAGATTCATTGATATTATAGCAGATTTTTTTAATTTTAAATAAAAAAACAAAAAGGCCAGTCATTTTTGATCAGGAACATCAAATCAGACAAAGAATATTCAGCACAGCACAAGGGTTAAATACCCAGGAAAGCATGTCAAACATAAGCCCAAGTTAGGTGGTTTTGCAAAACAAAGTAAAACTTTTTTTCCTTTTCTTTTTGTACTTGGAAAGTACAGCTAAAAATACTTCTAACTATGCGCTTCTGAAGAACAACTCAAAAGAACAAAGTTTCTCCGCAGAGACGTTTTGTCTGTGTTCCAGGAGAAGTGATCAAGTACAAATGAGTGTCATCTTGGCACTAATGTCACTAGGGCACATAATTCAGATGCTGACAGGCCTCACCGCAGGATAGATGCTCGGGACTGTAGGTGTCTAGGGACAGTGGAAGAGATCCACAAACGGCAGATGTATATTTATCTGAGACCTTGCTCTCCCCGATGAGTCCCACAGTGGGTTTGTGCGTGTGTGTGACTCATCGTCTGACGATTTAACTCGCCTGTGATGCCTGTGTGTACAGAAAAACAGCGAACAAACCATTTTACATTGCACACCTATGTTATCCTCATTACTTAAATTATATTTTAAAAGTAACTGATGTATCTGTAACAGAAATGTTTTGCAATTTAATTTACCATAGTTTCCACTCTCAAATGCCAGTACCATTTTAAGAGGTACCAATGCAACATTTAGGGGTAAATAAGGTATAAAGAAGTACCTTTTATCATTTGTGCATTAGGGTACCGCCCCAGTAAGAGCTTTATATCTTTTTTTCTGAATGTGAAGCATAATTAGCTTTACAATTGTAAAAATCATATGGTATTTCCACTTTAGGAAGCTTCAGAAACATTCTACCATCTTGTTTACATCTCATTTATAACATTGTCAGCTAAAACTAATTTAACAGTTTTATTGCATTATACATTAGATAATACATTCACTGTATTGTAAAAGCGTTTCTGTATTTAGACAGAAACTATGTTCAAATCCTTTATAATGTAGGTATACCTTTCTGTTGTTTGCCAAACGCACTATCCTCTTCTTTATGAATAAAACACACCTAAAACATAGACCAAGAGGTTAATGCATGAGGTTCAGTTAACCAGAGATAAACGTTGTGAATGGTTACCATCGGTACGAATGCATGCACAGCCTCGGTATTGCGTGAGCATCGGTGACGCATTGGTCAGGTGCCGCCTCATATAGCGCGGGGAGCTGTCCGGTGCTGAAACACAACCGAAGCGCATTGAGGCAACACGGAGGACATGCTGTTCACGCTCATTCACATTCTCTGAGCTCTACACAAAAGGTACGACGACTCATTTTCATTTCTTTGAGTTCACAAAATTATGCTTTGTGAAAACGTGTTAACGTATGCGCTATTCTGCGTTGCAAGGGTTAAAGAGGAGTAGAGCTTTTGTTCCTTTTCTTTCTGGCTTTGCTTGATTAGATACTATCACTCATCAGCAGCATATCTCATCTCTGGTTTATCAACTCGATTTTGTCGCGAAAAGATCAGTGAAATGTATTCCAGCTAGACTGATCTTTTAAATCGAGATTTGTTCTTACAAACATACGTGAAAATATCAATAGATCTGTTCTCAGAGATCCGTAGCCACAAGTGAAAGGTTACCTTGACAACAGGCGGTGACTCATCCGGTGCTGTTGTCATTTAAAAACATGTTGTGTTCTGACTGATCTCATTGCTGCTCTGGCGCTCGGAGCGTCGCTTCTTCTCGGTCTGGGAAACAATATTAGCAATTCCAAGAACTGATTTCATGGGTAGTTTTAACTTAAACAATTTTAGCTACACTACATGCATTTTGGTTTTAAATATCAGGGTTGCACCATAAATAAAAAGACTGCATGGGTTAACTGTTTTGTGCTTGTTTATCTCTAGGCGGTATGATGTTGTCACTACCGAAACTGTCCGCCAGAGGGGTGGCAGTCCTGCTCGTTACCCTTCTCCAAACACTAACCGTGCAGGGTGCCTCCGTGCGCCACCATCGTCTGCGAGGCGGAGACCAGGGTGGCTTCCTTGCTCCCAGCTCCGATATGATCAAAGCTCTGGAGTACATCGAAAGCTTGAAGCAGAGAGCCGATGGACCAGAGAGTCCAACAGGGGACTACGACGAGGTGGACAAATTCCGCTTTCTAGTGCAGCTCGCCTCCCTACAGGACGAGAACACACCCACACGTGAGGACGCCACCCGTTGGCCTGATAACAAGGTGCCACAGTGGGTTCGATCTCTGCTGCAGGTGCTTGAACAAGCTGGAGAGACTCCGGAAAGCCAACCAGCGCCCGGAAACGAGCGGCGTCCTCACAAGAGCAGACGCCCGGGGGCAGACGCAGAGAGCCCTGTTGGAGACTACGGGGGCTTCGTGAAGCCGCACAAGAAGTATCCGCTGATGTTTGAGGACGAGGAGAACGGCAGAGACAGCAAGCGTGCGACTGAGGATTTGGACGAGCAGTACACCCCTCAGAGCCTCGCCAACATGCGCTCTATATTCGAAGAGCTTGGTAAACTGTCTGCCGTGCAGAACCAGAAGCGAGAGAACCAGGATGATGAAGACGACGATGACCTCTACAAGGTTAGAAACTTGGCATACGAGGATGTGACCGGAGGGGAGGAATGGGTGCCACTAGAGGAGCAGCTCGAGACGGAGGAAGTAGTTAAAGGAAGCCGTGAAGAATACGAACGAGGGCTAGGAGATAACGGAGAGCAGGGTGAGGCCATTGAAAGACGAGCTAGCCCTACTGAAGACGATGACGAGAACCCAGACGATGACACAAAACTCGTGGATTACTACCTGTTCAAGGTCTTGGAGATGACAAACCAGGCACAAAAACGGGACCTGATGGAAGGGAGGAGGAGGCTACTGTCCCAACCCTCTCTAATCGATCCTAGGGCTATCAAACAACTGCTGTCGGCTATTTCAATGAAGCTCCAGGTGCCTCCAGAGGACCTGGTTGGAATGCTCTTCATGGAGGAAACCAGAAAACAACAACACCTTCCTGAGACCCAGCTGGCTAGGAAGCCCAGCCAACCGAGGTTCAAGAGCCGGGTCATCAAGTATTACAACGGTCGACAGCCTGAAGTCACAGTGAGCAATATCCCTCCTGATGTCAAAACGGAGGATATCATGAAAGTCCTTGGGTTAGGGAATCTGGCCAACAAAAACACACAATTTTCTTTGCTAAAGCAAAGGCCCTACAAAACAGCCATGGCAAAGTACTTCAACCCCAGTGGAAGACGGGGAAGCTTGTTCCTGTCCGAGATAAACAAAGCTCCAAGCAAAAGAAAAGATGATTACGATGATGATGCAGTGGATGAGGATGAAGAGTCGACCTTCCTCGCTGCCAAACTCCTGACTGAGTACCCCGACACCAGCTCGAGCGATCGCAAGAGAGCCATCGATTCTGCCACGAACGGACAGTTGCCTTATGATTTGTATGAGGAGGCCATGAAAGATTTCTTTGATCAGGTTGATAATGGAAAAAGCACACCCACCAAAAGAGACACCCAAGGGAAAGAGGAACCAGAGGCGCCCCAAAAGCCACCCACTCAAGATTCAGCACAGGAGACCGTAGATCAAACCCCACCTGTGCCTGGAACAGAAGAGGGTAAAGAGTATCACGGGAAAATGGTTGCAGGAATGTGAAGAGCCTAAGCATGTTTTTTTTCCCTGCTCCTATTCTGACAAGTCCCACCCCTTGACCTTTTATTTCTTTGATATAGTTGCTATGGCTACATGAACGACTTCTGAACTGTCCAAATTGCAAACCGGTTGTAAGGAGCTCCTACTAGCCAATTCTGTCATAGAAGGGACTTGTCGGAGTATGAAAGGGGGCAAAAAAATATTACTTACTCGTGGGACATGCCTATATCTCCTCAAAAGTTATTTAAAAAAAAA
>NW_015505630.1:806091-830864 GCF_001515645.1 Sinocyclocheilus grahami
ATGCATTTAGGAATCTTTAAGATTACTTACAACAGAACAGCAATGCATTTTATGGACGACCGTTTCGTGAACCTAGGAGAGGAGGTCATTCTGACTTTGCTATGACAATCTGGCGCTTCTGAATCAGCTACTGTTTTGTTATTAGTTTAAGTATTTGCTATTGACTGTTCAAATGCGGAGTTTTGCGCATCGTGTGTGTGTGTGTGTGTGTGTGAGAGAGAGAGAGAGACAGTGGAGTCAGCTGTCTTAACCGCGGCTTGGGTACTGCATCATTACTGTGTCTGTTCCCCTTTCAGGCTTGAACTGATGGTAAAACTAATGACATTATTTACTGTCTTTACATTTATTTTGAAAGCTGAAGCTCGCGATTATGGTAAGGGGAGTTACATTTCCGACGAGTGCTTGCGGTGTTCGGCCAATCACAATGCACTGGGTCAGCTGGCCAATCAGAGCAGACTGCGCTTGTCGGAAGGAGGGACTTTGTAGAAAACGAAGTTTGAGAGAGGCGGGGCATAGAGGACCTACAATAATGTACAGTATGTGAAAAATAATGTGTTTTTTGAACATTAAAGCATGTCAACATATTCTGTTACACCAAATACACAAAATAATGATCTTTAAAAAAAGCATCATATGACCCCTTTAAGTAATGGAGTTGTGTACTTTGTCCGCTTCTGCACGTGTCTCTCAACAAATGTCTCAAACTGAATACAGAGTTGCCAAGACCCAGTCTGCCATCAAAAGTCAGAGGTCTCAATTTGAACTCAAACAAACCAAGTCCAAATTATCTGAACTAACCTACTAGGCCACGTTCACACAGCAGCAGAAAACGGTTGCATTTCTGTATTCAAGTAGGCCTACATTATACTGTTATTGTCTGTTATTTACGATAGTAAAAACCGCATTCTATAACCGAACTCACACAACCGAACTTTCGTCGAGCCCCGCTGAGTGAACGGAACCATATGTCTGTAGCTTCACCGTGTCTCGTGTCTGTTGAGCGTTTGTGTGATTTTGGTAACTCACAGAGTTGGATATACAATATGAGCTGTCATCTTAAGGTTTTAGGTTTTATGTCCCATCAGTAGTAGTCTTCCTCCGAGGCTGCTCCCGTCAGTTTTGTGGTCTGCTGCGCGTGACTCATTAATCGGCTGTCGGTTAATTCATATTTGACGAATGAACTCGCTCACCCGCTGGACTCTTGTCGTGATAACTGTGATTCTACTTTCGGTGATATTGTAGACGTCGTTTTTCTTAAATATGTATTTTAACCATCACTAGAGTTACATTATGTGGTATTTACGGCAGTTAGCATACTTTTTCAAGCGACTCGAGTACTTAATCAAATATTTCAGCTGTTGTGTGAATCTAAATGCAAACATTTATCAAATTCGTCACAATTTTAAGAATAACATTTTCTTCCGATAATATGAAAATTTATTCATTCGTTCATTTATATTAATGAATGGATTCTGATTGGCTGTTGATGCTTTAGCTGAAAAAAAAAATGGACCGTTATTCCAAAAATGTGTCATTGCCATTATATTGTGGTGTGAACTTCCTTATTCTCCAAGAATTAAAATGATTAATAAAACGTAATAGTTAGTCAATAGTTATCATCCTTCATGGTGCATTAATACAGTGGTTCCCAACCCTGGTCCTGGAGGCACCCCAACACTGCACATTTTGCATGTCTCCTTTCTCTCACACACCAGTTTCGGGTCTTGGAGTCTCTACTAAGGAGCTGATGACCTGAATCAGGTGTGTTTGATTAAGGAGACATGCAAAACATGCAGTGTTGGGGTGCCTCCAGGACCAGGGTTGGGAACCACTGCATTAATAGACTAAGCCTACTTAAATTAAACTTAACTGAAAAACTCATTAGCATATGTCTTCTGAGCTATAAAAGAGCAAACTCTGAGCAATATAAATTGGCCATTCTGCTGCAAGTTTGGGTATGCTAACGCATAAAAACAAACATCTATGAGTCATTCCCACACACTTTAGTACCCGTTATATTCTCTCAATGACACACACACAGACTGCGGTGTATTGAGGGCCATTGCGGTGCCCTGTTGGTTTCTGTTGACTTTGGAATTACAACCCTTCATTGAGATTCCAGGAACCGCACAACGCTGCTGTCAATCTCCCCAGCAACCAGAGGAAAGGTGAGATGGAAAAAGAGAGAGAGAAATAGAAAGAGACGGAGATATGGAGACGAGGAACAGCATAAGAGATGCAGAATATAAAAAAATAACTAATTGACTGATAGATTTCATTGCTTGTATTTATAAGAATGACAGCAGAGAGACGATGCAGCCCTCCCTTTCTATTCTCACTGACATTCATCCTCTCCACCTCCTCCCTCCCTCCGTCCGCTATGCCGTCAGCCCATTCTAGCATGCTGAACACAGCGTAACTGATGCTTTCATTGAGCCAAATCAAATCAACAGCCTTCAGAACAGGCCAAGCATATAATCTCTACTCAAACTGTCAGTTTACAGAACAGACAAAATCTGCTGTATTCTCAAAGCTCTAGGCTCCTTCAATTCAGCTACATTAACATAATTAATGGTTTTAGTACATAAAATATAGCAATGATAACATTTTTGGTTAGTAAATTGAACAAATGCGAAGTAACAATTTTGTGCGATGAACATGATACCTCAAAACATAAGACTTTTTGAAGAGAGGTATGCCATTACTCCTTTAAGTGACCAAAACCATGCTAAATTGAGACCAGAAGTATGACTTCTGGACTTTGACATTGAAGGAGAGACCCGAGCCATATCTAGAGAGAGACTCACTGTTCATCCACCCACAGATAGCAGAAAACATGTGGCTCATGTTTGCTTTTTCTTCTGTCACTGGCCATAATTATAACGGTGAAATCAGTATTAGGCATTAAATAATGTCATACATGTGAAAATCAATGATAATTTAATAAATAGCTGTAACTGGGCTTAGAGGAAGACAGGTTTTTCTGATGATTAAAGCATAATACAAGACTTCTTCACCTTAGCAAAAATGCTAAAAAAAAAAAACATTTCATGAGAAAGTGTGACATGCTCAAGCAAAACAGGCATTATTGATGTATCTGCATCCCAACATTACTGCAAAGATTTATTCTTAAAAAAAGGTTCTTAAAAAAAAACTGCCAATGGAATTAGATTAAAAAAAACTTTCTATCATGACAACTCTCGGAAGATTTTAGCATGGTATTGGATATGACAATGTAAATGTATTTGGTCTTGGTTGAATAGATCTGCTACGCTGCTGAATTGCTGCTGCTGGATATTGCGGTTTTAGATTATTGCTGCTGCTGCAAAACAAGTAAAAGAAATTGCTACTGCCAATACATATGCCGATATGGTGTTGTGAGTATTTAAGACATACTGCTGCTGCACAAATAGCATATAAAATAACCGTTAACAGATCTATACAGGTGGAGCTGGGGAAGGCGGAGGGTACTGTGAATTGCTATGAACGCTAACCAGCCATATAAATGCAAAGCAGCAAGCTCCTTGGCTGTGTATGCAATTCAATTTTGCGTGTCAGGTACATTTATCTTGTTTTTAATATGTTTAGAATATCAGACAAATTGTTTCATTCTGATACCTTAAAATGTATGATGTTTAATAGACCTTATTTTAGCCACTCTACTTGTAACAGGTAAAGAACTAGACTAAAAAAAAAGCTTAGTTTCATGTGAAAACACAAAATCATTCATTCCCGCTTTGCTCATTAGACCTAATTAATGTGTAGAATCCTGCTTATACCAAGAGAATCCCTCGTCAAGCCTCCTACACGTCTCTCGGCCTATCAGATCGTCCGTCACAGTCCACGCACCCATGACTGTAACCTCCTGCTGACACCTCCACAACTATTAATAGCCAACTCCAGCAAGACGGGTTTCAGAGTCATCTCTACAGTGTTGTTTTCCCCATCCACTAGCCAGTCTCTGCAAGAACAATCACCACATCAACAGAGGGGATGCTCTAATATCGTTAAAGGGAGAAAATTGAGAAGCTCAATGGGTTGTGGATTGATTTCCTTTTAATCTTACTGAGAAAGCAGGGAGGAGTTTTTGAAAGCTTTTCAGGAGAACACCTAGAACTCCTCCTGATTGCTAATGGAAGTCAGAAGATATGTATTTTTTATGAATCAAGAAGCAAAAAATAGAAAAGATTGTTTGGTTTCACAACCATGGAAACATCCCATAATGTACACACACAGCCTTATGACTCATCTGACCATGTGACTGCTCCACTAACGTCAGGAGGGTCTGTCTCACCCCTCTCTCCCCAGAGTGCAGTCAGCTGACTGTGGGTTACGAGTCCAGAATCCGTATGTGCTAAAAACAATATGCCGACCAACCGCAGAGCACTTTTAATGAAGAAATATATGCGCTGTTCTGATTCTGTGCTGTAGGGACATTTTTTATGGCTCTCCGGAGATTAATATAAGTTCCTGATGTTAAATTGCATCTTCTTCTGACCAGCATATTGGTTTCTGGGTTCTGTAAAGCACCAGATGGTTTTCTAAAAGTTCTTGTGAAACTTGACTCTCATGTTGTGTTCTGGTCATTTTGAGATTTTCTTTTTCCCAAAAATGCTAGTCGAGCGTTATCGAATTGGACTCACACCGGGTATAACAAAATTTATCATCTTTGTAATTGTCTTTATTTTCCCCCCACTTTATTATACTTGTGTTCCCCATCAAAAAATTATTATAAATTATGCCATATTATCATCAAATATTGGATTCAAAATTTTTTCAGCTGGTTTTCTTATCAATTAGCATAGGTTCTGTATTTATTTTTGGAACTGATTGATCCTAGGCCTCATTGAGCAGCTTATGCACCTCTTCTTAAGTGCTAATGCACCTCATTGGCAAAAAGGTCGACAAATAATGATTTTTTTTTTTCCATTAAAAAAACTGAGGTGCATACGTTAAGATCAATGAGGCTTATGATCAATCAGTTCCAAAAAGAAATACAAAGCCTGTTCTGATTGAAAGAAACAAGCTGACAAAAAGACTGAATCCAAGATTCATTGATATTATAGCAGATTTTTTTAATTTTAAATAAAAAAACAAAAAGGCCAGTCATTTTTGATCAGGAACATCAAATCAGACAAAGAATATTCAGCACAGCACAAGGGTTAAATACCCAGGAAAGCATGTCAAACATAAGCCCAAGTTAGGTGGTTTTGCAAAACAAAGTAAAACTTTTTTTCCTTTTCTTTTTGTACTTGGAAAGTACAGCTAAAAATACTTCTAACTATGCGCTTCTGAAGAACAACTCAAAAGAACAAAGTTTCTCCGCAGAGACGTTTTGTCTGTGTTCCAGGAGAAGTGATCAAGTACAAATGAGTGTCATCTTGGCACTAATGTCACTAGGGCACATAATTCAGATGCTGACAGGCCTCACCGCAGGATAGATGCTCGGGACTGTAGGTGTCTAGGGACAGTGGAAGAGATCCACAAACGGCAGATGTATATTTATCTGAGACCTTGCTCTCCCCGATGAGTCCCACAGTGGGTTTGTGCGTGTGTGTGACTCATCGTCTGACGATTTAACTCGCCTGTGATGCCTGTGTGTACAGAAAAACAGCGAACAAACCATTTTACATTGCACACCTATGTTATCCTCATTACTTAAATTATATTTTAAAAGTAACTGATGTATCTGTAACAGAAATGTTTTGCAATTTAATTTACCATAGTTTCCACTCTCAAATGCCAGTACCATTTTAAGAGGTACCAATGCAACATTTAGGGGTAAATAAGGTATAAAGAAGTACCTTTTATCATTTGTGCATTAGGGTACCGCCCCAGTAAGAGCTTTATATCTTTTTTTCTGAATGTGAAGCATAATTAGCTTTACAATTGTAAAAATCATATGGTATTTCCACTTTAGGAAGCTTCAGAAACATTCTACCATCTTGTTTACATCTCATTTATAACATTGTCAGCTAAAACTAATTTAACAGTTTTATTGCATTATACATTAGATAATACATTCACTGTATTGTAAAAGCGTTTCTGTATTTAGACAGAAACTATGTTCAAATCCTTTATAATGTAGGTATACCTTTCTGTTGTTTGCCAAACGCACTATCCTCTTCTTTATGAATAAAACACACCTAAAACATAGACCAAGAGGTTAATGCATGAGGTTCAGTTAACCAGAGATAAACGTTGTGAATGGTTACCATCGGTACGAATGCATGCACAGCCTCGGTATTGCGTGAGCATCGGTGACGCATTGGTCAGGTGCCGCCTCATATAGCGCGGGGAGCTGTCCGGTGCTGAAACACAACCGAAGCGCATTGAGGCAACACGGAGGACATGCTGTTCACGCTCATTCACATTCTCTGAGCTCTACACAAAAGGTACGACGACTCATTTTCATTTCTTTGAGTTCACAAAATTATGCTTTGTGAAAACGTGTTAACGTATGCGCTATTCTGCGTTGCAAGGGTTAAAGAGGAGTAGAGCTTTTGTTCCTTTTCTTTCTGGCTTTGCTTGATTAGATACTATCACTCATCAGCAGCATATCTCATCTCTGGTTTATCAACTCGATTTTGTCGCGAAAAGATCAGTGAAATGTATTCCAGCTAGACTGATCTTTTAAATCGAGATTTGTTCTTACAAACATACGTGAAAATATCAATAGATCTGTTCTCAGAGATCCGTAGCCACAAGTGAAAGGTTACCTTGACAACAGGCGGTGACTCATCCGGTGCTGTTGTCATTTAAAAACATGTTGTGTTCTGACTGATCTCATTGCTGCTCTGGCGCTCGGAGCGTCGCTTCTTCTCGGTCTGGGAAACAATATTAGCAATTCCAAGAACTGATTTCATGGGTAGTTTTAACTTAAACAATTTTAGCTACACTACATGCATTTTGGTTTTAAATATCAGGGTTGCACCATAAATAAAAAGACTGCATGGGTTAACTGTTTTGTGCTTGTTTATCTCTAGGCGGTATGATGTTGTCACTACCGAAACTGTCCGCCAGAGGGGTGGCAGTCCTGCTCGTTACCCTTCTCCAAACACTAACCGTGCAGGGTGCCTCCGTGCGCCACCATCGTCTGCGAGGCGGAGACCAGGGTGGCTTCCTTGCTCCCAGCTCCGATATGATCAAAGCTCTGGAGTACATCGAAAGCTTGAAGCAGAGAGCCGATGGACCAGAGAGTCCAACAGGGGACTACGACGAGGTGGACAAATTCCGCTTTCTAGTGCAGCTCGCCTCCCTACAGGACGAGAACACACCCACACGTGAGGACGCCACCCGTTGGCCTGATAACAAGGTGCCACAGTGGGTTCGATCTCTGCTGCAGGTGCTTGAACAAGCTGGAGAGACTCCGGAAAGCCAACCAGCGCCCGGAAACGAGCGGCGTCCTCACAAGAGCAGACGCCCGGGGGCAGACGCAGAGAGCCCTGTTGGAGACTACGGGGGCTTCGTGAAGCCGCACAAGAAGTATCCGCTGATGTTTGAGGACGAGGAGAACGGCAGAGACAGCAAGCGTGCGACTGAGGATTTGGACGAGCAGTACACCCCTCAGAGCCTCGCCAACATGCGCTCTATATTCGAAGAGCTTGGTAAACTGTCTGCCGTGCAGAACCAGAAGCGAGAGAACCAGGATGATGAAGACGACGATGACCTCTACAAGGTTAGAAACTTGGCATACGAGGATGTGACCGGAGGGGAGGAATGGGTGCCACTAGAGGAGCAGCTCGAGACGGAGGAAGTAGTTAAAGGAAGCCGTGAAGAATACGAACGAGGGCTAGGAGATAACGGAGAGCAGGGTGAGGCCATTGAAAGACGAGCTAGCCCTACTGAAGACGATGACGAGAACCCAGACGATGACACAAAACTCGTGGATTACTACCTGTTCAAGGTCTTGGAGATGACAAACCAGGCACAAAAACGGGACCTGATGGAAGGGAGGAGGAGGCTACTGTCCCAACCCTCTCTAATCGATCCTAGGGCTATCAAACAACTGCTGTCGGCTATTTCAATGAAGCTCCAGGTGCCTCCAGAGGACCTGGTTGGAATGCTCTTCATGGAGGAAACCAGAAAACAACAACACCTTCCTGAGACCCAGCTGGCTAGGAAGCCCAGCCAACCGAGGTTCAAGAGCCGGGTCATCAAGTATTACAACGGTCGACAGCCTGAAGTCACAGTGAGCAATATCCCTCCTGATGTCAAAACGGAGGATATCATGAAAGTCCTTGGGTTAGGGAATCTGGCCAACAAGAACGCAAAATTTTCTTTGCTAAAGCAAAGGCCCTACAAAACAGCCATGGCAAAGTACTTCAACCCCAGTGGAAGACGGGGAAGCTTGTTCCTGTCCGAGTTAAACAAAGCTCCAAGCAAAAGAAAAGATGATTACGATGATGATGCAGTGGATGAGGATGAAGAGTCGACCTTCCTCGCTGCCAAACTCCTGACTGAGTACCCCGACACCAGCTCGAGCGATCGCAAGAGAGCCATCGATTCTGCCACGAACGGACAGTTGCCTTATGATTTGTATGAGGAGGCCATGAAAGATTTCTTTGATCAGGTTGATAATGGAAAAAGCACACCCACCAAAAGAGACACCCAAGGGAAAGAGGAACCAGAGGCGCCCCAAAAGCCACCCACTCAAGATTCAGCACAGGAGACCGTAGATCAAACCCCACCTGTGCCTGGAACAGAAGAGGGTAAAGAGTATCACGGGAAAATGGTTGCAGGAATGTGAAGAGCCTGAGTGTGTATTTTTTTTCCTCCTACTCCTATTCTGACAAGTCCCACCCCTTGACCTTTTATCTCTTTGATATGGTTGCTATGGCTACATGAACGACTTCTGAACTGTCCAAATTGCAAACCGGTTGTAAGGAGCTCCTACTAGCCAATTCTGTCATAGAAGGGACTTGTCGGAGTATGAAAGGGGGCAAAAAAATATTACTTACTCGTGGGACATGCCTATATCTCCTCAAAAGTTATTTAAAAAAAAAGTAAACCGTTTAAAGTGCTTTAGTTTTCATGGAATTCTATATGATGTAAATATATATGGTATATCAATGTGCGGGAGTTCAAGTGTATTTTATGTTGTTTATGAACTGGTGGTCCTCGAAATGTTTTCTTGTTCCTTTTGTTGGTATCAAGAGAATGTTCCTGTAGTCGTAGGACTCCGCTTGCTGCAAACTTTACAAGCCGTTTCATTATCAAACCAATAAAGTTGGATGTGATTCTCATTTATAAATCATTTTGTACGTGTTCTAAAGTGTGAGAAGAGAAACATGAATAAAGCATTACTGTATTATTTTTTCCTCTCGCTGTATTGTGCTGCCTTATTACACCGAGCATGATTCAACATAAAAATATCATATGACTTTAAACAAGAAACATGAAACCCAGTCTGTGCTGGATCTTGAAAAAGAAGAAAAAATATCAATCACATATTAATATTTACATTTGATGTCATAGAAAAAGCCAAGGATGTCCACTTGATACAGGACCCAAAACAGCACCAGGCATAGTCTCATAATAAGAGATATTAATAGAAAACAAATCCATTACGGTGCACAAAAATAAACTGCTGGAGGGATTTTAGAAAGCACCGGATGCATTTAATTAGAGAAAATCGCAAACACTTACCTGAGACTAAATCATATCAAAAAGACAATTTTAATTAAATCAACAAAGTGTGCTCATTAACATTTCAGCAAGTGTTTTTTTTTTTTTTTCTTGAACTAAATGTCTCCCGAGACATGCAACATGTTTAAAAACATGAAAAGGCACTTCAGATAAGCCAAGGTTTAAGGTTATTGCAAATACATGATTATTATATAAAATGATTTTGGTATAAAAGTTGAACATTATCAGCTGAATCAATGGTTGCATTGGTATATGCATGCTGGAGCCATCACAGAAATTCTGCATTACATTTATTTTTATAAGCGGACAAGACATAACATATTCAAAAACACAACATGAACCCTGATTCAGTTCTATAAAAATTTGAGTGGAATTGATAAAGAAGTTCATACAAGCATTGAGAAGAAAATAATAATAATAATAATAAATAAGAAAAAAAAAAATTCTGCAGTCTGAATGAAGTCTGTAATTTCTTGCCATGACAAATTGTGTCCTGAGTGAAGGACACAACCTACACTGTGGAGGCAGGTTTATTTCCCTTTTGTCACATTGTATCACGTTAGCTGCTGTCAGAAGGCTGGTTTGCTCATGTATTCTTCCATCGTCTGAAGAGAAGAAAAACAGGCACATAACCGATTACCCTTTTGTAGAATATTAAGTGACATTTCCAGGTTCCCTTCAGATGTATGGACCCTGCTTATTAGAATGATATATGGACAACAAATGATCAGATGCCATATGGGTTTTAAAGGAACACTTGACTCCAAAATGAAAATTCGCTCATCGTTTATTCACCCTTGTGTCATTTATACCCCTTATGCTATAGTCCTGTGAGCACTCAATATGCCAGCTTTGAAGGCGAGTAAATTACATCATTTTCAATTTGGAGTGAACTATTCTCTTAATGTGGTCTCATTTTGTTGTCTCAAACAGACAGGTCTGTTTATTTCTCTCTCTTTGTCAAATCAATAATGTTTAATGAAGGTGACGGCCAAAGTAGAGCTCTATAACTGGGTGGGCAGCACCATTAAAACAGCTGCAGGTGCTTTCTGAATCTGAAATGTCTGGCTCAGAAACACTGATTGAGATGGTGTTGCCATGTGTCCAATTATTATTATTAAAAAAAAAATTCAGAACAATAGCAATTTACAGGGATGGAAGATAGTTTCTTTTAATCCTATTTTAATACTGTTAAATAAATAAACATTTTTCTGTTTCATTTTTTCAAACATATGAACCTAAAAACAGATTAAATTTAGTGTCTCACCTCTTGCAGCATATCTGAGGCCTCTACAGACTTTGCAATAGACTGTTTGGATGTCTCCTGAATCTCTCCACCCATCAGAAACTCATCCAGGATGAAATAAGCCTTTTCAAAGTTAAAGATGATGTCCAGCTCACATACCTGTAAGATAATATTACACAGACAGAAATTGGTATTAAAAAAAAAATAAAATAAAAAAAATAAATAAGAATAAAGAGACAGAGAATAAAGAACAAAATTCAGTGTTCAGTCTATGCAAAAAATTAATTAAAAAAAGCACCAGACGTGATAAATTAAGTAACTGAATGCATTTACATTGCCAAAGTATTTGTCAAGTAGCTCCACATAACGTTGCAGAATCTCTAAAGCCAGAAGTTCATTATCCTTGTTCTCCAAAGCACAGCAGAAATACAAACTGGCATACCTACAAACAAGTGGGGAAACACAGACCTACATTTATTTTTATTCATTTAAAAAGAACAAAAATTAAAAATAAAACTTCTGAAAATAGTACACACTATCCTCACAATTGCCATCTACAGTCTCTGTAATGCAACTGCTGACATGGCAAATCTCCATATTTATAAAGGTCACACTGGGAAAACAACAGGAAAGAACAGAGAGACGGCTTTAAGAAAGGTGTGAAATACAGATCAGAACCAGAAGCGTGCGAGAAACAGGCTCTCAGGAACATAAGTGTGAGAAAACACTCGCAGAAACACGATGGTTTCAGTGCCTGACAGAAGGATTTGATGCAGCATAAAAATCTGAACGGTGACCAAGATTATAGCCAGGCTCTGAAGCATTAAAGTTTACAAGCACAATTACACATTTTCTCAAAAACATTTCCATTACCCACTCACAAAAACAAAAGGTTCTTCAGCGGTTCTTTGCATTTTATATTCAGAAAATCCCCCTCTTCTGGGACATTTTCTACTATACAGGGTTGAAATATGGTTCTATATAGATTAAAAAAGCTCTTTAATCACAACTTCCATTCAGCAATGCAACACTCCCTTTTTATGATCAAATCAGTTCGGAATAAATAAATAAAAGCAATGTCTTGTTTTACTTGGAATTTGACTTTAAGAGCATTTAATCTTCAGAAGTGACATTAAAATGTTTCTAATACTACACCTAACTGATTTATCATAAAAAGATGAAGCACTAATATTTCCCATTGTGAGCATGTGGGTCCATTTTCAGTCACTATTGAGGGGCCATTGTGTAAAAAGCTGCCACTAGGTTTCACCAGAAAACAAGGAGGACTCAGACAGTGGCATGTCGTCAGCTAATGACATCAGTAATGTCAGGAGAACTGTTCTGAACTGGTTTAAAAACTACAGCACAGGACGGGGCAACAAACTCGGTACGGACGCAGAAACCTTCGCATGTGGCATTTTAATTAGCCCACATAAGATCTTGACTGCTGACTAGGTGTCCGCTTTGCAAGATTTTAGAGACTTTTGCGCACACCTTATGATGACTAATGACCAAACACGAGAGCCTAGCAGCTGTGCTTTTAATTAATGCTGAATCTAACGACGTCATTTTGTTTAAAACCAGCATGCTCTTACTGAAGACATACTGAATACAGCCCTAGATTTCCTCCTGCAGGACATTCTCCTTGGGCCTGGGTTGAATGCTCACCTCTTATAGACAATTTTCAGGTCCTTCCAGTGCAGGAAGTTACATGTGCGTGGTTTTCGAGACAACACCATAGTGGTCATGTCCTTCACAATCTTCTTCCTCTCTCTCTCCGGGAGAGGCAGGAACCATTTCTGCAGCCGTAACTTCCCCTGACGACTGAACAGCAACAGGAAGTGCATCTGTCGGAAAAGAGAACATGCATTTTAATGAATGATGGTTTCATTCTTTCATCTTTTGGAGTGGGTGTTGTCTAGTGGTTAATGATCCAGGTTGGTTATCCAAAGGTAATGAGTTACCAAAACTGTTCCTTTGAGCACAGTCATGAAAATACAGAGTCACTCTGCATAAGTGCCATTGCTAAATTAAATGGGAATAATCCTTTACTTTTCATTTAAAATTAATGTTGCTTTTTGTACTGGTCTGTATCATATATAAAACCAATACTTCATAGAAAACTTTAACTGTTGCAATGCATTCAAAAGGAAAACTATCATAAATCTATGTATACAATACTCTTTATGCAGGGTTTTTCTGCAGATGCTGCAGGGAAGCAGATGGTAGACAAAGGTTTCACACTAGAGTCAAGGCCAAAATGATTAAAGTGGGTGGACTTCATTCTGTACCGAATCTGTAATTTCATAGCGAATATTACAAAGTGTACCCGTTTCCTTACTATTTACCTCCCATCAACCACTTTCACACATAACCACCATAAAATTATAACATTTTCCTTTAAATTTACAAGATCACACATGCACCAAGATGAAGACTGCATTTGAACAGCTGTGCTGGAAATATGGTAGTACATGAAAAGAACCTTTTTTTCCAGCAATCTGTCGACTAATTTCATCACTGTCTTCGATTGAGAGAAGCTCTTCCGTTTCAGCATCTGTGCAATTTAACAACATTTCCTTCAACAACAGTCGCATCTCAGGTTTACAAATAAACGCCATGGAGTAATTGCACCAGATTCTTTGTGGTTTGGCACAAATTTGACAACAGAGCTAACTAAACTTTTGAATGCTCAATCGGTGAATCTCACGACTTTGCTCAGACATGGAGTCAATGCAAAAACCTTCCTGGCAATGTTACAGCGGAGTCAAACTGAAGAACACAGGTGGATGAAATGCATTTGTAGTTTCAAAATATTTATTCCTCAAAAGTGCAAAAATAATATTTAATGGAATCATAACCTAGACTAGTGCACAAGCTCTAGATACATTGAGCTGTGGTGCTCATGTGAGAAACGCAGGTACATATCTAGCCTGCATTGTGTTCTGATCCAATTTCCCCCATATTTCCTCTCTTGTCTTGCTGTGTCTATAACAGCAATTCCAAAAAGCCCACAGATAAAATTTTAGAAAGAGGAAATACACAGAAAAAGACAAACTACACTTCAGACAGAGAACTATGGCTAACCTTTTCACTGTCACACAAACCTAAATCAATATGAGATTCAATATCCGCGAGACAAAGATCTGCTGTCAGCTGCAGGATGGACCCCTGCGTGAATCCTTTCCACACAAGAACTAATCGGCTCAATGCAACGATACTAAGAACAAAATTTCTGAGAACTCCTAAATTCTCCTCCCCCTCATTTAATTTGCACAACTATTAACAGAAACCAGAGTCACACCTCTGAAACAAGATTAAAAACACAAAAAAAAATGGAACTGGACTGTTCACTTTTATTGCTGGAAAAGGGCATTTCATAAGAAAAACTTACATAAATGAGTAACGAGCAATAAAACGGTATTCAATACAGAGACATTCATAATAACTGAAACATTTTTTTTTTTTCAAATGACAGTTGTAAAGAAATATAAAAATGTGCAGTATAGCCTAAATCACAGTGCAGAATACAGTATTCCACAGTGCAATTCATTCTAATGAACTGAAACACTTTTAAATATGGCTGAATCATTAATTATGCTGTCGAGAGTTACACATTTTCTACACAATTTATTGTTTTTATTTCCAATATTTTGACTAGACACCAACTGCTGAATTAGACCGTAAAGCGTAATGCATAACAAGCATATTACCATTCTAAACGTCTATTGGTTGTTGCATTGCATATATTGATTTACATAAAAACAGCTACAGTATAATTCGTCGCCTTGGAATTACAAGGTTCTATCTGCATTCGGAGCAATTTTGAGATATTGAGCTTGAAAGTTTTTGCATTCCACAGACTTCTATACATAGAACCCTTTTTGTCTTCTAAAAAAAAAGGCCCAAAATGTACACCGCTTACAAAAGAAACATCATAATGCAATATAAGTTGTCACAGAATAAGAATATGTGAATAACGCAGTTTGATAAAAACGTCAGATAGAACCTTATAATTCCAAGGGGACAAATTGCATTATATGCAATATGCTAAAATTCAATTTCACTAAGTACATGTACCATTTGCCCAGAGCAACCTGAACAATTCACCCAAAAATGAAAATGTACTCATGCTCAGGCCATCAATCTAGAGGAGTTTGTTTCTTCATCATAATGAATTTGGAGAATTTAGCATTACATCCAATGGATCCTCTGCAGTGAATGGGTGCCATCAGAATGAGAGTCCAAATAGCTAATAAAAACAGCACAATAATCCACAAGTAATCCACACCACTCCAGTCCATGAATGAATGTCTTATGAAGTGAAAAGCTGCTTGCAAGAAACAATCCATTTACCATTACATTGTCACTTATGGCCAAAATAAGAGCCTATAATCTATAACAACACTTCCATCACCTGTGGATTTAAATCCAATGACAAATTTGTTTAGAACTGTTTCCACTTGTAAACGGAGCTGGATCTGTGCATATTTTTCTCTCCTGATTCAGATAAGATGACATTTCACCAGAGAAAGCATTATGGATAGAGGACTTGTATTTTAGCTGAAGTTTTTAAAGTTAAATTTGATGAATTTGTTTAGAACAAACAGCTTTTTCGCTTCACAAGACATTAACTGATGGACTGGAGTCGTGTGGATTATTGTGATGTTTTTATCAGCTGTTTGGACTCATTCTGACGGCACCCATTCACTGCAAATTATTCATTGGTGAGCAAGTGATGTAATGCTAAATTTCTCCAAATCTGTTCTGAAGAAGAAAAATTCATCCACATCTTGGATGGCCTGAAGGCGAGTACATTTTCTATGTAAAATGAGTAAATTTCCATTTTTGCGTGAACTATTTCTTTAAGTGTAAATACATGATAATGGCAATGGGTCATTTTTCACAGAACTCAAACCATCAAGAAGCAATGAGTCAAGCTTTGTCCTCCTAAAGTCAATTGTTATGTTTAACGAGAGAATTAATGAATATGCTGCAAGCAACTCATTTTGCTCGCAAACACACATGCACACAGATGCTGGAACACCAGGTGGGGAAAAGGAACCGTCAGCTGCTTCATTGTTATGACCAAAGCATGCTGGCAAAGAGTTTATTTGCTTCCTCAGTAAATCCTGAGGAGAGACGAAAGATGAAAACACAAGGAAAAAACAAGGAAACAGAAGCATGCACTGCGTCGGGTCTACTATTGTGCTCCAGACTAATATGATTCTCTGAAGTATTTCTTCAGCGTGGAACACCCATCTCACGCCAACAGGAAAAGAAAAGGAGAAAGGAAACAGTGTGCTACAGCTATTAAGTTACATACATCTTTATCTCTACATTCCACACTTTCTCTCCTTACACACACACACCCCTCTCCCTCTCTCCCACACACAAAGTTTCACTAGGGGAGGGTTTAAATGAAGCTCTGAGCTTCCTCTTGAGCCTGTTCCTGCTTAGATTTCAGTTCTGTGTTGCTCTGATTTCATTTTCCTTCTATTGTTGGAGTCGACACAGCCGTGAGCGGCTACAGCACACAGGAGAACATGCTTACAAACACACTCGCTGCAGTTTAAATGAGATTCTGCAGTGTGCTGTTATCTCTTAAATTAAAAGGGCCACTTCTTCATCACTTGTAATTACTCGGATGCATACAGACAATATCAGAGATGAAGCATTGTGGACCTGCATGTATTGTATTACTACTCTGGAGAGATTTTGCCAACACTTACAAAAACCTTAGAGCTAAACAAAAACAAAAATATTTACGAATGTGTTTTTCATTAAGCATTTAATTACATTCTTTAAATTATTAACAGCAAAAAAAGCTGTAAATAATAATAATAATAAATATATTGTATCAAATATGACTCAGTTTGAAAAAATATTTATTTTTAAATGTATTTATTTGATTATTTTAAGTTTTTTTTTATACAAACACATATGTATGAGCATACTTTATTGTTATTAGCAGTAATATAGATTACTGACTGATATTTTAATAGTACACTCTAAAAAAATGCTGGGTTAAATACAACCCAGCGCTGGGTAAAATAGGGACAAACCCAGCAATTGGGTTGTTTTGACCCAGCGGTTGGGTTAAATGTTTAACTCAACCTTCTGGGAAGTAATCCAACCGCTGGG
The DNA here is from genome assembly GCF_001515645.1 of Sinocyclocheilus grahami. Taxonomy (NCBI): domain Eukaryota; kingdom Metazoa; phylum Chordata; class Actinopteri; order Cypriniformes; family Cyprinidae; genus Sinocyclocheilus; species Sinocyclocheilus grahami. The sequence goes on from NW_015505630.1 coordinate 823,130, forward strand.
TCAAAACAACCCAATTGCTGGGGTTGTCCCTAATTTACCCAGCACTCGGTTGTATTTAACCCAGCATTTTTTAGAGCGTAAACTTAACATTATATTTTTACAGCTTATTTTTCATGTCTATTATTTAATAATAGCAAATGTTAATTTCATTTGTAATATTGTGATTGGTTTATAAAGTACTCTTAACTCATTCGTCTTCATTCTTGCACACATTAACCAGAAGAACAGATAGCTCTTCTTGTAAACTCGCTCAGCAGCAGTCAAACGTCAAACACACAGTGGCCAACTCTATTTGAACAAAAAATAAACGAGTTCACCTGGCCGCCAAATCAAGTCAGCTAAACCAGGACTTTGCATGCAAGTTTTCTCCACACAAAGGTTTCATAATTTGCTTGCTGAGTGTCTATGGCAAGCCCTTTTGACTTTTATTCATTCTCAGGATATGAATTCTTGATATCAACAATTTAATTGTCCCTAGTGACAATTAAAGTGTTGATATCAAGAATTAACATTGTTACTCGTGGAAATGTAGTTGCTGATATCAAAAATAGCAATTGTTACTAGTAGAAATCTAATTCCTGATATCAAGAATTAACATTGTTACTCGTGGAAATGTAGTTGCTGATATCAAAAATAGCAATTGTTACTAGTAGAAATCTAATTCCTGATATCAAGAATTAACATTGTTACTCGTGGAAATGTAGTTGCTGATATCAAAAATAGCAATTGTTACTAGTAGAAATCTAATTCCTGATATCAAGAATTAACATTGTTACTCGTGGAAATGTAGTTGCTGATATCAAAAATAGCAATTGTTACTAGTAGAAATCTAATTCCTGATATCAAGAATTAACATTGTTACTCGTGGAAATGTAGTTGCTGATATCAAAAATAGCAATTGTTACTAGTAGAAATCTAATTCCTGATATCAAGAATTAACATTGTTACTCGTGGAAATGTAGTTGCTGATATCAAAAATAGCAATTGTTACTAGTAGAAATCTAATTCCTGATATCAAGAATTAACATTGTTACTCGTGGAAATGTAGTTGCTGATATCAAAAATAGCAATTGTTACTAGTAGAAATCTAATTCCTGATATCAAGAATTAACATTGTTACTCGTGGAAATGTAGTTGCTGATATCAAAAATAGCAATTGTTACTAGTAGAAATCTAATTCCTGATATCAAGAATTAACATTGTTACTCGTGGAAATGTAGTTGCTGATATCAAAAATAGCAATTGTTACTAGTAGAAATCTAATTCCTGATATCAAGAATTAACATTTTAACTAGTAAAAATTGAATTGTTGATATCAAGAGTTCATATCCTGAGAATGAATAAAAGTCAAAACGGCTTGCCATAGAGTGTCAAAATCTGACAGGCCAGTATCAAGAGAAACGAACCAACCGGTTTATCCAGACAGATGAGATGACTTCACCAAAGCGACACCTTTAACTCCCTCAGCATTTAAAATTACATCAGATTCATTTGCTCAGACTTTGAATAAAACAACTTTAGGTGAATTACACCAGCTCTAAATGACACTGTTTTCTTTAGTCGGTGATAAACAAGAAGTTCATGAAGGACGGAAGTTTTAAAGTCCGCAGGTGCACGAGCACAACCTGTGGAAGAAATCACCTGTCTGTCGCACTGCTCTGTGATCTAAATGTGTGCTTTTAGGTGAGGCAAAAGAATAACCGGTGTAACTTACCATACTGAAGTAAGAAATACGGAAAGAATGTTGAAATCCACAAAATTCCTATTCACTTCCCGGCCGGCTGGTCAAGGCCGGAGTCATCGCTGCCCTTCCCAAACTGTGGTGGAGAGAAAAGCTACGCATGCGCAGATGCGTATCTGAGCGGTCGGCTTTGTTTTCGCCTCCTATGTCTGAGCTCTGATTGGTTAACGCACTGCACCTGGCTTGAAAAGGGGCGAGGCAACACCCTCCTAACATATTTTCCTGTACGTTACCTTTAAACGCCTTTTGTAAATGCAGCCTTGACATGTATGGATATAGATATGACATGTACAAGCAGCCAACTTAAAACACAATAAAGAATAACCTATTTTTGTTATAAAAAATATAATATAATAATATTAATTAAAGTACAGTTTGCTATTATGAATATTATTATCTTGTTATTCCTCAGAATAATAACTGGCTTTATATGATAAATAACTGTAGTGTTGGGTCCGAGTCCACCTTGTTGAGTCCTATTTCTTAACCAATTGAGTTTGAATGGGAGACGATTCTTAATAATGTATTTTTGTCTTAATTTTATGTTCTTACTTTTTTTTTTCTTTTATGATATTTGTATTTTTTAATCTTGTATTACACATGACGAGTCAAGTTCGAGTCCAAGTTCATTCATAATTGAAGTCCGAGTCCAAGTAGCCTACCCCAACTCTAAATAATAGTATTCTTTATTCTTCATTTTACACTTCATTCTTCAGTGAAAGTGTTAAAAAATTAGAAAGTAGGTTCACAGTAAACAAAAAATGTACTGTTTGTGTGTGTGTGTGTAGGTTTAGTAAACATTTTGTAATTACTAAATATTTTGGGAATTAAAAAAAAACAAAAATGTACAGGTCAAACACTTGGATTTTTACTACATTTTGTCCAAAACATTTCAGGTTTTTGCAAGCTACAGTGGGTCTTGCACCCTCCTAACATATTTTCCTGTACGTTACCTTTAAACGCCTTTTGTAAATGCAGCCTTGACATGTATGGATATAGATATGACATGTACAAGCAGCCAACTTAAAACACAATAAAGAATAACCTATTTTTGTTATAAAAAATATAATATAATAATATTAATTAAAGTACAGTTTGCTATTATGAATATTATTATCTTGTTATTCCTCAGAATAATAACTGGCTTTATATGATAAATAACTGTAGTGTTGGGTCCGAGTCCACCTTGTTGAGTCCTATTTCTTAACCAATTGAGTTTGAATGGGAGACGATTCTTAATAATGTATTTTTGTCTTAATTTTATGTTCTTACTTTTTTTTTTCTTTTATGATATTTGTATTTTTTAATCTTGTATTACACATGACGAGTCAAGTTCGAGTCCAAGTTCATTCATAATTGAAGTCCGAGTCCAAGTAGCCTACCCCAACTCTAAATAATAGTATTCTTTATTCTTCATTTTACACTTCATTCTTCAGTGAAAGTGTTAAAAAATTAGAAAGTAGGTTCACAGTAAACAAAAAATGTACTGTTTGTGTGTGTGTGTGTAGGTTTAGTAAACATTTTGTAATTACTAAATATTTTGGGAATTTAAAAAAAACAAAAATGTACAGGTCAAACACTTGGATTTTTACTACATTTTGTCCAAAACATTTCAGGTTTTTGCAAGCTACAGTGGGTCTTGGAGGGTTTTTGTTTATTTGGAAAGTCATTTTTGAGCATAAAAGGCTAAATAATGGAAAACGGACTACATTTATTTGCATGACCTTTCTTGTGTATAATTGATTACCTATCATCTGACACTAGAGGGAGTCCTCTGGAGCTACAGCAGTCACATGCATCTGTTAGCTGTCATATCACTGCAGTCCAGTTGAGAAGAAACAACAGTGCAACAAATGTGTCTCTACAGGAACATAGTGTGGTTTATCAAGGGAATGAGGGAGTACACAAGGTAAAGGTATTTTTGTATTTCTTACTGAATTCAGTTTGCGTTGTTGAGGTAATTGGGCTGCTTTATTGCTGATAACGTTTGAGAAAGTTTGTTGCAAATTCTTTTCTAATTAGTGTTTTGTTTCCAATCGCAATTAGATGGTTTTCATTGCTATAATCATTTAATCATTTACAAAATTATTCTGGCCCGAGCGTATATTTAGCAGCTGCCCAAAGCTGCTGCAAAAACAAAGTCTTAAACGGTGTTCCTGCAAGCCAAATGTTGTTAGATGTAGTGGTTTCTTGCACAAATTTTGTTTTTGTATTTCCCCAAGTCATCTCTGACATGCATTCATCCAAGCTCTCAGTCATCATTGCATCACAATGGGCCCTATTGGGACCCCTGCCGCTTTCTCAAGTGCCCCGTCATCTCACACAGACGCTCCTTTGGCCCCTGATCAGGGCTCTTGTCTTAGGATGCCCAGCAGTCACATAATTCAAGGATTGTGTTAAAAACACACTTTTATGGATAACAGTACAGCTCTTGAGGTTTTATGCTGGTTGTGTTTCTGATTTGATTCATGTGTTGGATGTTGTCAGAGGTCTGGATTTGAGAATGCCTCTAAGAGCTTTGTAGCGAAGGAACTGGATGTGTCCATGGTAGGCCATTCCATTCCTCCATGATCACCGGAGTCAACATTGGAATAGGGACGGCAACAGTCATGGCTAAAAAGATTGTTTGTTTTACAGTCACAAACAATTTTACAGTATATTTCCAACTATATGATGGCAGCAGATGGTTCCTTAATACCATGTATACCATAATGTTCTGAATTATTAGCATTTTCCTCTACCATGGTAGATACAGTATACATGTCGTTTGACATGTGAAAACAATTATATTCAGTGAAAACAATTATATTCAGATCGATAATATAACATGTAGATCATTATCAATATTAAATAAATACAATACTGTTCAAAGGTTTGGGCTTGGTAAGATTTTATGTTTTTGAAAGCCTCTTATGCTCACCAAGGCTGCACATATGTGATAAAAATACAGTAAAATGCCAGAAAGCAGTTATGCGAGAAAACAGCCAAATGATACCAAAAACACCAACTCTTCAATCAAGCAATTCTTTTTATTCGAGGAGGTGGAGGTGGGGGAGAGACAAACTTTCCAAACTGTTTGATCAAAGAGGGTAAAACCATGCCATATGAATAAAGCACTGAATTTAAAAGATCTCCAGTAAGTGTTATGCAAAATTCCCATGACCATTTCAATGACCACATTGCCGACCATTTCCTTGACCGCTTCCCTGGCCAGACTCGCTTCCCTGTCCTCTTCCCTGACAAGAACCGTTTCCCTGGCTGCTGCCCTGGCCCTGTCCGCTTCCCTGACCAGAACCGCTTCCATGGCCACTGCCCTGGCCCTGACCGCTTCCCTGACCAGAACCGCTTCCCTGACCAGAACCGCTTCCCTGGCCCCTGCCCTGGCCCTGTCCGCTTCCCTGACCAGAACCACTTTCCTGACCAGAACTGCTTCCCTGACCCCGTCCGCTTCCCTGGCCAGAACCGCTTCCCTGGCCCCTGCCCTGGCCCTGTCCGCTTCCCTGACCAGAACCACTTTCCTGACCAGAACTGCTTCCCTGACCCCGTCCGCTTCCCTGGCCAGAACCGCTTCCCTGGCCCCTGCCCTGGCCCTGTACACTTCCCTGACCAGAACCGCTTCCCTGACCCTGTCCGCTTCCCTGACCAGAACCGCTTCCGTGACCGCTTCCCTGGCCCTGTCCGCTTCCCTGGCCAGAACCGCTTCCCTGGCCCCTGCCCTGGCCCTGTACACTTCCCTGACCAGAACCGCTTCCCTGACCCTGTCCGCTTCCCTGACCAGAACCGCTTCCGTGACCGCTTCCCTGGCCCTGACCGCTTCCCTGACCAGAACCGCTTCCCTGACCAGAACCACTTTCCTGACCAGAACTGCTTCCCTGTCCCCGTCCGCTTCCCTGGCCAGAACCGCTTCCCTGGCCGCTGCCCTGGCCCTGTCCGCTTCCCTGACCAGAACCGCTTCCGTGACCGCTTCCCTGGCCCTGACCGCTTCCCTGACCAGAACCGCTTCCCTGACCAGAACCACTTTCCTGACCAGAACTGCTTCCCTGTCCCCGTCCGCTTCCCTGGCCAGAACCGCTTCCCTGGCCGCTGCCCTGGCCCTGTCCGCTTCTCTGACCAGAACCACTTCCCTGGCTGCTGCCCTGGCCCTGGCCGCTTCCCTGGCCTAATTACGAGAGGATTGTGCGTTTCTATGGCGTTTCAACATCTAAATGTTGTCAGATGTAGTGGTTTCTTGCACAAATGTTGTTTTTGTATTTCCCCAAGTCATCTCCTCTGACATGCATTCACCCAAGCCCTCAGTTAAAGGTCAGTCATCATTGCATCACAATGGGCCCCATTGGGACCACTGCCGCTCTCTCAAGTGCCCTGTCATCCCACACAGAAGCTCCTTTAGCTCCTGATCAGGGTTCTTGTCTTAGGAGCTCTGTCTCAGATGCCCAGCGGTCACATAACAATTCAAGGATTGTGTTAAAAACACACTTTTATGGATAACAGTACAGCTCTTGAGGTTTTATGCTGGTTGTGTTTGATTTGATTCAGGTGTTGGATGGTGTCAACAGGTCTGGATTTGAGATTGCCTCTAAGAGCTTTGTAGTGAAGGAACTGGATGTGTCCATGGTAGGCCATTCCTTCATGATCACTGGCGTCAACAGCGGAATAGGGAAGGCAACAGCCATGGCTAAAAAAGGTTTGTTTTACAGTCACACAAACTATTTTTAGGTTACAGTATTATTTTTCCAACTATATGATGGCAGCAGATTGTAATACGGTACCTTAATACTGTGTTTACCATAATGTTCTAAATGAATTGCATTTTCCTATGCCATGGTAGATACAATATACAAGTAGTTTTTGAAAGTAAAAATTTTATTCAGATCGATAATATAACATGTATATCATTATCAATATTAAAGGGGTCATATGATGCGATTTCAAGTTTTCCTTTCTCTTTGGAGTGTTACAAGCTGATTGTGCATAGATAAGATCCCTGAAGTTGCAAAGACTAAAGTCTCAAAACCAAAGAGATATTCTTTATCAAATTTAAGACTCTGCCACGCCCCCCTAAAACGGCTCGTTCTAACACGCCCCCACATATCTACCCCACTATGTGGAAATATTAGCATAATGCAGCCCAAATGTGCACGCAAAGAAAGAAGGCATGGTTTCAGTAACCGCAGTTAGTGTTGAAGCAGCCATGTCAAGGAGACGCTGTGTGTTTCTAGGTGAAAGCAAAAGCACTTTATTTGGCCTTCCAAAAGTAGATGCATTTAGGAATCTTTAAAGGGGTCATATGATGCGATTTCATTTTTTCCTTTCTCTTTGGAGTGTTACAAGCTGATTGTGCATAGATAAGATCCCTGAAGTTGCAAAGACTAAAGTCTCAAAACCAAAGAGATATTCTTTATCAAAGTTAAGACTCTGCCACACCCCCCTAAAACGGCTCGTTCGAACACGCCCCCACATATCTACCTCACTATGTGGGAAGATTTGCATAACGCAGCCCAAATGTTCACGCAAAGAAAGAAGGCGTAACCTGTTCGATGCCCTGGCCCGGTCCGCTTCCCTGGCCCTGGCCGATGCCCTGGCCCGGTCCGCTTCCCTGGCCCTGGCCGATGCCCTTGCCCGGTCCGCTTCCCTTGCCGATGCCCTGGCCCTGTCCGCTTCCCTGGTACTGTCCGCTTCCCTGGCCGATGCCCTGGCCCTGGCCCTGATCGATGCCCTGGCCCGGTCTGCTTCCCTGGCCGATGCCCTGGCCCGGTCCGCTTCCCTGGCCCTGTCCGCTTCCCTTGCCGATGCCCTGGCCCTGTCCGCTTCCCTGGCCGATGCCCTGTCCGCTTCCCTGGCCGATGCCCTGGCCCTGTCCGCTTCCCTGGCCCTGTCCGCTTCCCTGGCCGATGCCCTGGCCCTGGCCGATGCCCTGGCCGCTTCCCTGGCCGATGCCCTGGTCGATGCCCTGGCCCTGTCCGCTTCCCTGGCCAGAACCGCTTCCCTGGCCGA
>NW_015505630.1:831211-831799 GCF_001515645.1 Sinocyclocheilus grahami
TGGCCCTAACCGCTTCCCTGGCCAGACCCGCTTCCCTGGCCAGAACCGCTTGCCTGGCCAGAACCGCTTCCCTGGCCAGAACCGCTTCCCTGGCCGATGCCCTGGCCCTGTCTGCGTCCCTGGCCAGAACCGCTTCACTGGCCAATGCCCTGGCCAGAACCGCTTGCCTGGCCAGAACCGCTTCCTTGGCCGATGCCCTGGCCCTGGCCCTGTCCGCTTCCCTGGTCGATGCCCTGGCCGCTTCCCTGGTCGATGCCCTGGCCCCGTCAGCTTCCCTGGCCAGAACCGCTTCCTTGGCCGATGCCCTGGCCCTGTCCGCTTCCCTGGTCGATGCCCTGGCCCTGTCCGCTTCCCTGGCCGATGCCCTGGCCCTGTCCGCTTCCCTGGTCGATGCCCTGGCTCCGTCAGCTTCCCTGGCCAGAACCGCTTCCCTGGCCCCATCAGCTTCCCTGGCCAGAACCGCTTCCCTGGGCCTGTCCGCTTCCCTGGCCAGAACCGCTTGCCTGGCCGATGCCCTGGCCCCGTCCGCTTCCCTGGCCACAACCGCTTCCCTGGCCGATGCCCTGGCCCCGTCCGCTTCCCTGGCCA
>NW_015505630.1:846624-848638 GCF_001515645.1 Sinocyclocheilus grahami
CCGCTTCCCTGGCCGATGCCCTGGCCCGAACCGCTTGCCTGGCCGATGCCCTGGCCCCGTCCGCTTCCCTGGCCAGAACCGCTTCCCTGGCCCTGTCCGCTTCCCTGGCCAGAACCGCTTGCCTGGCCGATGCCCTGGCCAGAACCGCTTGCCTGGCCGATGCCCTGGCCAGAACCGCTTGCCTGTCCGCTTCCCTGGCCCGAACCGCTTGCCTGGCCGATGCCCTGGCAAGAACCGCTTGCCTGGCCGATGCCCTGGCCAGAACCGCTTGCCTGTCCGCTTCCCTGGCCAGAACCGCTTGCCTGGCCGATGCCCTGGCCCGGTCCGCTTGTCTGGCCAGAACCGCTTTCCTGGTCGCTTCCCTGACTGCTTGCTTGGCCACGTCTGCTTCCCTGGCCACTGCCCAGTGTGCTTCCCTGGCCGCTTCCCTGGCCAGAACCACTGCCTTGACCAGAACTGCTTCCCAGGCCGCTTGCTTAGCCCTGTCCGCTTCCCTGACCATAACCGCTTCCCTGACCGATGCCCTGGCCCTGTCCGCTTCCCTGGCCAGAACTGCTTCCCTGGCCGCTTGCTTAGCCCTGCCCGCTTCCCTGACCATACCCGCTTCCCTGACCGATGCCCTGGCCGCTTCCCTGGCCAGAACTGCTTCCCTGGCCGCTTGCTTAGCCCTGCCCGCTTCCCTGACCATACCCGCTTCCCTGACCGATGCCCTGGCCGCTTCCCTGGCCAGAACTGCTTCCCTGGCCGCTTGCTTAGCCCTGCCCGCTTCCCTGACCATACCCGCTTCCCTGACCGATGCCCTGGCCGCTTCCCTGGCCAGAACTGCTTCCCTGGCCGCTTGCTTAGCCCTGCCCGCTTCCCTGACCATACCCGCTTCCCTGACCGATGCCCTGGCCGCTTCCCTGGCCAGAACTGCTTCCCTGGCCGCTTGCTTAGCCCTGCCCGCTTCCCTGACCATACCCGCTTCCCTGACCGATGCCCTGGCCGCTTCCCTGGCCAGAACTGCTTCCCTGGCCGCTTGCTTAGCCCTGCCCGCTTCCCTGACCATACCCGCTTCCCTGACCGATGCCCTGGCCGCTTCCCTGGCCAGAACTGCTTCCCTGGCCGCTTGCTTAGCCCTGCCCGCTTCCCTGACCATACCCGCTTCCCTGACCGATGCCCTGGCCGCTTCCCTGGCCAGAACTGCTTCCCTGGCCGCTTGCTTAGCCCTGCCCGCTTCCCTGACCATACCCGCTTCCCTGACCGATGCCCTGGCCGCTTCCCTGGCCAGAACTGCTTCCCTGGCCGCTTGCTTAGCCCTGCCCGCTTCCCTGACCATACCCGCTTCCCTGACCGATGCCCTGGCCCTGTCCGCTTCCCTGGCCAGAACTCCTTCCCTGGCCGCTTCTGTCCCGGTCCTCTTTCCTGGCCAGAACTGCTACCTTAACCACTGCCCTGTCTGCTTCCCTAGCCAGAACTGCTTCCCTGGTCGCTTCCCTGACCATAACCGTTTCCCTGACCGATGCCCTGGCCGCTTCCCTGGCCCTGTCCGCTTCCCTGGCCAGAACCCCTTCCCTGGCCCTGGTCGCTTCCTTGGCCAGAACCGCTTCCCTGGCCGATGCCCTCCGCTTCCCTGGCCGATGCCCGGGCCAGAACCGCTTGTCTGGCCAGAACCGCTTCCCTGGCTGATGCCCTGGCCAGAACCACTGCCTTGACCAGAACTGCTTCCCTGGCCGCTTGCTTAGTCCTGCCCGCTTCCCTGACCATAACCGCTTCCCTGACCGATGCCCTGGCCCTGTCCGCTTCCCTGGCCAGAACTCCTTCCCTGGCCGCTTCTCTGTCCCGGTCCTCTTTCCTGGCCAGAACCGCTACCTTAACCACTGCCCTGTCTGCTTCCCTGGCCAGAACCCCTTCCCTGGCCCTGGTCGCTTCCTTGGCCAGAACCGCTTCCCTGGCTGATGCCCTGGCCCGTCCGCTTCCCTGGCTACAGCCGCTTCCCTGGCCGATGCCCTGGCCCCGTCCGCTTCCCTGGCCA
>NW_015505631.1:0-786 GCF_001515645.1 Sinocyclocheilus grahami
TAGATTTGAAATGATTTAGCAAAATGCATGATCTGTGACTTTCATCGCTTTGACCACTAGAGGGACATCTGAGCTGTTTCTGACAGAGATGCCATGTATTCACCTGTTCTTTAATGATGGTCATCTCAGACACAATCTTCTCCACGCTGCTGTCTCTGGACCGCTTGTCCTTGCCAAAGGCCGGATTGTGAAAGTTCACCTCCTTCAGCGCCAGAATGTTCTGTCCGCTCTGTTTACGGACCTTTGAGTGGGAGCAAAAACAACTGTGAATGGCTCAAATGAACAATTAACTAACACAGCACGAATAAACAGCGAAGACGGTTCACCTTAAAGACGCTGCCAAAGGCACCGCTGCCCAGATGGTCCAAAACCGCATAACCATTGATCACTCTCAGAGGAGGTCGGTTCTGGTTCACCGTCTCTATGCTTTCCCTGAGAACATCCAATTCCTCCTCCTACAGAACAGATAAATGGATGAAAACAGATAAACGGGCCAGAGAGAAAATATTAAAGAGAGCTTTGACCTTTCTCTCTAACTAGCTCAGTGCAAAAGTTTCAATTTAATGTTGGAGAAGCAGCAGGGTCAAGGAAGACAACAAAGATCATCACTATCTTACCGTTAATTTGGCGATTTTCTCCTGCAGCGGTTCATACGCGGTAATGTCTCTCACATAGTGCCCAACATCAATAAACATCTCGAACAACTCTGGAGAAAACAGTCTGGAACAAACAAATCATTTGCACCAACATCACTTCATTTAGATACAAAAAAAGAAACAAAAAACA
>NW_015505631.1:1957-2444 GCF_001515645.1 Sinocyclocheilus grahami
TTTTTTTACTCAAACTCACTATTTGGAAAGGAAATATTTGTATTAAATGTGAAAGTATCACAGACATTTGGACTTCACTGTAATATTCATTATATGCATATCATTAAATATAAATATTACATATAATACAAAATGTTCATAAACAGAGGAGTGCATACCTTCTAAAAATGTTTTGAAGTATTTTACAATGTTTGGATGAGACATCTGAAAGAAATTAAGAATTATAAATGACAGCTTGTAAGAAATTATATACAGAAATTATATTCTGCTTAGTGAAAATTATTTCAGGACCATTACGTTTTTTAATTGTGACATTAATTTACTAATTAAAATGATGTAAAAATGCAGAATTTTTGCATTACAGTAATGAGAATGTGCTTATTTGACATGCAAACAAGGTCATTGTGCAAAAAGCTTCATGCTTAAAAAAAACAAGATTTATTTTCGTTATGAAAAATATGATTTCTTTTCATCTTATTATTATTAT
>NW_015505631.1:3868-5182 GCF_001515645.1 Sinocyclocheilus grahami
AAAAAAAAAAAACTTTTGTTCATACCCCACTGTACATGCATCTTACAGTATATATGAATTATATGTATCATAAATAATAATGTATATATGTATATCACAAATAAATAAATACATGTAAAAGGAGTAAAAAATAATACCTCCAATACCTCAAAAAAATAGCAAAAATAAGACATATTTTTAATAAATAAATAAATACATTTCACAGAGGAGTATTTACCTTCAAAATATGTTTTAAAAAATAAAAATAATAATAATAATGAAGAAAAATTGTATCGAGTCTGGTCTTGATAGTTGACACTTAATGTAAATTTATTTAATTTTACATGATTCGTTAATTTGCAAAGGAAATATTTGTATTAAATGAGAAAAATACAAAATAAAAAGCTTTTTTCTAGTTGTCTCAGACTTTTGGATAACCATATATCAAAAAAATATATATATAGATAAATTCTGTGCATAAACTCATTGTAGGTATCATACATGCTGCCCATCAATTGATGCAAACTGTGCATCTAAATATGCTTAACATGTGGTCTACTACATGATGCTTAAAAATGAGCTGTATGTCAAACTTCACCTTTTAGGATTTCCTACAGGAAAGCTTATAATGTATAACTCTTTATATAGTCTATAGTATATAGTCTCATTTCATCATTATCATTAGTAAGCACCACTAAATTAATACATTTGTGTATTTTCTTGTGAGTCCTCACCTGCCTGCAGATTGATGGTGTTCTCCGCTGTCTCTTGAGGGCTCACCTCCGCCGACACGTGCTGTCTGTGTATCCTGCCTGCCGCGTTGGCACTGGATAGCGTTTCTATGGTGGAGCGATCGGACACATACACTCGTTCTCTGGAAATAAAAGTTGTGCATGGCTTTAAGTTCATTTAAAGCTCTTGAAACTAACATGAGCGGAAGGCACTGAGACTCACCCGTGTAAGATGCGCAGCAGTTGTTGCACGCCGCCCCACGCCCGGATCTCAGCACTGGTGTCGGGGTCCTGACACAGCTGCACGAGAGCCCACACCGCGCTCCACAGCAGCTTCACGTGCTCCGAGTGCAGGAGACTGAGCAGCACCGGCACGCCGTCACACTGACGCACCTGATCCCTGACACACTGCACCGAGCACAGCAACCTCAGCAGCTCCGCGCTCAGCCTGAGAGCACACACATTTACACAATGACAAATAATATCCAAATGAATTCAGATTTAAAAGTCATTTCTGTGCCACTAGAGGTCCCACTAATTGGTTTGATGACCTATTTCATAAATAACATAAAATATATTATTTTTGACCAATTAGTTTTTTTTT
>NW_015505631.1:6269-6869 GCF_001515645.1 Sinocyclocheilus grahami
TTTGCAATTTTGTTTTGTGTTTTTGTCATTATTATTATTATTTTAATATGTCTATATATTTTGTTATTCTTTTTTTTTCAGTTTTAGTTTTGGTTATTTTAGTACATCAAGTTAAACTAAATGAAAAATTAACGAATTTTATGTTTTTATATATTTCATTTGAGTTAACATTCATTTTATTTCAAGCAGCGAAAATTTTTTAGTTTTTTTTGTGGTTTTAATTACAGTATGATTCCAGTATTTAAAATATCTATCTATATAAATAAATAAATATTATATATAAGCATTCAGCTCTAATACACAAAAACTACACTCTGCTGTTTGAAGAGGATTTACATGAATAAAACACATACCTTATGTGCACCACAACTAATAATCCACTGTCTTTGTTCCTCAACAGAAGACAACTTCTGAAACATATCTGCGGAGCAAATGATGTGGAAACAAGCACAGCAAGCACACATTATTCTTCTCGCGGCTCGTTTCCAATCTGTACACACTGTGTAACACACTGCAGCATGTTTGTCTCACATGTCATTGCAACCAGCTGCTCGATTTCCAGCGTCTGTTCTCTGCATTCTAGATACACGGTTGCAACCG
>NW_015505631.1:9300-10120 GCF_001515645.1 Sinocyclocheilus grahami
AAATAATGATCTTTAAAAAAGCATCATATGACCCCTTTAAATAATCTGAAAACAAAAATTAAATTTCAATTAAAATGCATGGTCAAAATTACAATTTTACCTGTTTGGATACTGGAGCTGTGATCAGTGATAAAAGTCTCCTGAGATCAAGAAGCTCCCTAAACAGATATTTTAAAAAAGACATTATAAATATCAGCAGAGAAACTAAATTCACATCAGTGGTAGCAGTAGTTTTAGTGAAGGCTTACTTGTCTTTAGGTTTGGGATTTGGTCTGTTTGGTCCTCTAGACTTTCTGTCTTGGAGAGGCATGTTGACTCTGTCTTCATTACTCTCATGTCTGCAGATCAATAAGATGACAAATATTTCAGACATTGCTTTTTCATGCACTGGCCAGTTTTGAGATTTTGGCCTATTTGGCTTTTCATAACACGTTGTTTCAGACTAGTAGAAAAAAAAAATACTTTTTTTTTTTTTTATTACACTTTATCTGTGTGTGTGTCTGTAGGTTTCAATTACAATGCATATCTTTAAAGGCCGGGTTTTCACAATTTCTCTTTTTGTTCTCCACTTCAGCAGCACTTGTAAATGTGATTTATTTTTTCCTGACTGCTGACAGTTTTTTTCCTGATTCATGGAGTGAAAAAAGTTTAAAAAAGCGTCTGCTAAATGACTAAAAAAATAAATAAAAATAAAATAAAAAGAGCTAACCACAAATCCCCTATATATAAAAAATGTGAATCTGAATCTGGCATTCAGTTCCGGAAATAGATATGCATTAGTGCATATTTAATTAGATAATGCATCATTTGCATATTTAAA
>NW_015505631.1:10433-10895 GCF_001515645.1 Sinocyclocheilus grahami
GGAAGACGCGATGTTGAGGCGTCTGCGGTTACCATGGCGATACTCAACCGAACGCTGAGCTCGAGTTTCTCTTTTTCCACTGATCTGGAGTCAGTGAGAGTTACAACAAGTACACATTATTTCAATTACTGTACAAAATAAAGGCTGCCATATGGATTTCTAAGTGTACTAGCATAGATGCATAGCACACAAATAAAATATTTAATAAAATATTAATAATCCTCATTTGTAAGTCGCTTTGGATAAAAGCGTCTGATATATGACTAAATAAAAAAAAATTAAATTAAAAAATATGTGGACGTTCCTCAGCATCTTACCTCTCATTTGACTGATCTTCTTTAAATGCTTTGTCAACGTACTAAAATGTCAAATGTCAAATAAAATGCACCTTTTAAATGTAGAAATATTATAATATTATTTTTTGACCTAAAAAAATATTTAGCTGGGGGGGGGGGGGGGGGG
>NW_015505631.1:10905-18230 GCF_001515645.1 Sinocyclocheilus grahami
GGGGGGGGGGGGGGGTATAATAATAAATTAGGTTGCATGGAAAACCCCTTTCCTCCTGATAGATGCCATTTACATTCAAGAAGTCAAAAGTTCAGAAAGAGATCATCCTCTTTTTTTAATCTCATATCATAAACGGATGTGTCTACGTCAGTGAGGAGAGGTGTGCAACTTAAGTAAACTTGGACTGGACATCTTTCATGCTGAGCCAGCTCAAACCTTTCTCCAGGGAACTGTATTTATGTTATTGAAACGGTAAGACCAAAATCAATGCATAATTATTTTATTATACTTTCAGTTTTACAAGCTTTGACAAAAACATTTAAATTTTCATGTCATGTCAAAATACTCCCCCCAATACAAAACCTGAATATGTGAAACACTGAAAATGTGTTTGTTGCAAGCTGACTGTGAGTGTGTGAACACATATTTTGATGCATGTTTGTTTACACTGAGGTTTGCATGTAGTTTGCACTTCTATAGTTCAGATATTATACACACTTCCAGTTTTGCATTTTAGTTAAACTTTAGCTGCGTCTGCTTTCATTCACCAGTCAGTTATCCTTTCAGTATGACAAAAGAATCTCTTAAACATCCTATTCAATGAGCTGTGCTCTATATGGCTATTCTCAGGCAACGTCTACAGGAATAAAACAGGCAAATCAGACTAAATCTTAGAAGACCCCAGGAAGCACACAGGCGTTTGTGGTAAGTAAGGCAGTTTTCATATTAGTGACTTAAGTAATTTCCCTTGTGTCGAAACAATACTCCGTTTTAAACAAATATACTGTACATTGGTCTTAAGTGTTAAAGTCACACTTTTAAAAAATCTGAATAAAATACTTATAAAACAATACTATAAAATGTGTACTGGTCACTCACAGGACGCTGCATTAAAAAAGCAAATAATCAAATAAAATAACGGAATAAAATATTATAAAATAATAATAAAATACAATAAACCATCAAATCAAATAAACCAAGCCACTTGGTTTTGTTATCTAATACAATGCTTTTGAAGACATTTGTAAGTGTCTTATCGGGGTACTGATCACACACAGGATGTTGCACTGAAAAAGTAAAACTAAAATAATAATAATAATAATAAAATCAAAGCATGCCACTTGGTTTTGTTATTTAATACAATTCCTTTAAAGACATTTTTAAGTGTGTCTTTCATGTTCAGATATTTTTTAGGAAAAAAAAAATGTACTGATCGTGCATAGGATGTTGCATTAAAAAATACATTTAAAAATAAAATGGCGAACTGAAAATAAATCAAGCCACTTGTTTTTGTTATCTATAATACAACGACTTTCATGTCCAATTGCATTTTTGGAAAATGAAGTTGCATTGAAAATGCTAGCTAGCTAGCTAAATAAATAAATAAAAATGTATTAGATAACAAAATCAAGTGGCGTGGTTTATTATATATATATATGTGTGTGTGTGTGTGTGTATTTTTTTTTTAAATAATATTTTTAATGTTTGTTCAATGCAACTTCCTGTTAACGATCAGTGCGTTTTTTTTGGTTTGTTTGATTTTTATGAAACTGAAACTCTGAATCATGGTTTCAGACCATTTATGTGTGACTTACATGTCCAAATACATTTGTGAACCACTGTAGCTGTTCATTAGTGTTGGCCAAATCAATTATCAAAGTACCCATACGAGTGGCATTTCAACTATCATATACCTTGTTGGATAAATGTCAGTCTCATGTTGATGTTTTTCAGAGTCCATTCACATGCAAAATGATAAACCACTGGGTGATTTTAGCCGTCTACATCCTGACGTTTCTGATCGGCCTTCCTGCCAATCTACTGGCTATTTGCACCTTCTTTAAGAAACTGGGTGACAAACCCAGTCCGAATGACATCCTGCTCTTCAACCTGACGGCTTCTGACTTGGTCTTCCTGCTCTTTCTGCCCTTCAAGATGTACGAAGCCGCCGTTGGCATGAAGTGGTATTTATCCCAGACCCTGTGCTCCATTGCCTCCTATTTCTTTTTCACCACCATTTACACCAGCTCCCTGTTGCTCATGGCTATAGCCATTGACCGCTACTTAGGGCTGGCGTTTCCATTCAAGTACAGACTGTTGCGTAAGCCGCTTTACGCCACAGCAGGAAGCGTCATCATCTGGCTGGTCAGCGCTGCCCATTGCAGCATCGTCTTCATCACTGTCCACATGCCAGATCTGAACGCCACCCTTCCCAAAACGGTCTGCTATGAAAACTTCACAGAGCAGCAAAAGAAGATCTTGTTACCAGTCCGACTTGAATTCTTTGTGGTTATATACATGCTGCCGCTCTTAGTTTGTATCTTCTGCTATATCAACTGCATCTACATCCTGTACAGCAGGCCTCATATATCTAAAGAGAAAAAGCAAAGGGCCATTGGCATGGCGTTGTGCACGCTCACCATCTTTTTACTCTGTTTTTTACCCTACAATTTGTCTCATCTGGTGGGTTTCAGCAGCAACAACAGCCCGTCGTGGAGGTACTACACGCTCCTGCCCAGCACCCTCAACACCTGTCTGGATCCGTTCGTCTTTTACTTCTCGTCCTCCACTTTCCGTGAAAGCAAAACGGTTTCTTTACTCAAGAAGTGGTGTTGTTTTACACAGAAGACTAAAAAGAGTGACACTGAACTTGTGATTGTGGCAGAATGAACCCTTTTTTGCATTTGAACATCAGCTATGTCATGACTCCATGCAAATCTATGTATTAATTGAATAACTTTAAATATCCATTCATTATTTAAGGATTGATACATTTAGCATAGTTATTTTTCAAAGTAGTACTAAAGTTTGGGGTTGTTAAGAATTTTTTTTTTTTAAAGAAAGTTTAAGAAAGACTGCATTTGTTTGATCAAACATACTGTAAAAATCTGAAATATTATTACAATTTAAAACAACTGTTCTCTACTTAAATATATTTTGAAATGTAATTTATTCCTGTGATCAAAGCTGAATTTTCAGCATCATTACTCGGTGTCGCACGATTCTTCAGAAATCATTCTGATTTGCTGCTCAAGAACGTTTCATTAAAATATTCAACCATTTCCTGTGGTGGTTTTGGAATTTATTTTTATTAACCGAGTTTCAACTATCACGGGAATCAGAAACAAGAAATATCAGGGAATTTTAAAATAGTAATTTTCAAGCCTGAAAATCTAATAGAAATGTCACATTAATAGCCAAAATGTTGAGAGTTTTACTAAATTATTATTAATCTTAAACATTTTCCTGGTCAGTTTATGGATATTATTAAGAAATTTTGAATATCAGGGAATTTTAAAACCTCATTGAAATTGATCAAATCTAATAAAGTCATAGAAAACTCAAATTAAAAAGGCAAAATGTTGAGAGTTTCACCAAAATATTATAAATATTAAACTTTTTCCTGGCTAATTTATGGATGTTGCTAATAAAATCTGAAAACTATATCAAAGAATTTTAAATTAATCTAAAAGAAATTACTACAAAAATTAAAAATCAAATTACAAAAATTTTAAATTGTATTAAAATATTCAAACAAAAATAGTATTAATATAAAATATAGAGTAATAGTTTTAATAGTTTTTCTGTTTATTTCTAAATTAACAGTGAAAATGTTGAGAGCTTCATTAAAATATTCTGAATATTCAAAACATTTTGGATTTTTTTTTAATAACTCCGTTTCCACCATGCTGGAAAACCTAAAAAATATCAGGGAATTTGAACATTTAATTGTCATTAAAACGCTTTAATTAAATTACATTTTTAATTGTCATTTTAAAAAAGTTGTAGAAATGTCAAACTAACAACCAATATGTTGACCCTTCAGCTTACAATGATACAAATCCATTCACTCCTTTTTTTTCATCCCTGAAGAAAAGGTTTCTGAACGAGGGACAATTCAAGGCAGGTTTTGCTAAAGAGTTCAAACTCAAGGATGGATCAGCAGCACCCACTCTTCATGATCCAGCTGCACCTCCAGAAGAAGCAGGTCTCACACTTTTTTTATGATTATTTGCATATCTCCTTTCCTCTTCCATGGAAGAGAGGGAGCGGGGTGAGCAGAGCTCATTAGCATTTAAAGAGACATGCACCGAAACAGGTCGCTGTGAACAGAGCGGATTTTGACAAGGTAAAAATGGTGTTGTTTTACACGACCGTTGAGGAATTTTAACCAAAGTATGTTACAGACATTTCATGAAGACCCTAAAGAATCATACCAACTTCTGGAAAATGGCCATCTGATGTCCCCTTTAAAATAAATGTAAACAACAAGTTAAAAATAACTTTTTTTTGTGTGTGTGCATATTTTTCATAAAAAAAAATTTTTTTTTAAATTTATTTATACATTTTAAAAGTGAAAATATTCTGAGTTTTGTTAAAACATTCTGGATATGCAACAGTTGCCTGGGTTTGTTTGTTTACTTATTTAAGTAACAAAAATGACATCGAAATGAATAAAATCTAAAGTCGTAGAAATGTTTAATTAACAGCCAAAATGTTGAGAGGTTTACAAAAACATTATCAATATTAAACTTTTTCCTGGTTTGTTTATTGTTAAGAAAATGTGAATACGCCTGGGATTTTTAAAATGAATTTCCAGGGCTGAAAACATTGAAATCAATAAATCTGAATGAAGTCATATAAAATGTCATGGACATGTCTATAATGAATAATTAGAAAATCAATTAACACAAATGACTAAAAAAGTTATGGATATTAATTGGTCAAAATGTGTGGGAATGCTGGAATCATATGTGTATATATATATATATATATATATATATATATATATAAACAAGAAACGGCATGTTGAATTAAACATGACATTTTTAAGCATGAAGTGAAATTTTGTACGTATTTTGACTTTTGAAGTTGTTTTATTTAAACCTTCAGAAAAATGATATTTGCAGTCAGTCTCTCACTCACCGATGCTGTCGGTCTGCGTGTAGCATTTGCCAGACATGCAGTATCTCCACAGGCCCTGGTGTGCGAAGCTGCCGGACAGTCTGTACTGCATCCAGTAGTCCGTCGCCGTGGAGACCACCAGCAGGATGTTGCCCACGATGGCACAGAACAAACCCACCCCCATAAAGCTGTACATGCTGAGGAGCTAAACGCACTGACAGACACATTACAGTCAATTACACACACACACACACACACACACACACACACACAGATGCTCATCATGCACAGTATATTCAGGTGAATCACGAAACAGGTCACTCTTAAAAATAAAGGTTCCAAAAGGGGATTTTCACAGTGAAGAACCATCTTTGGTTTCCTAAAGAGCCTTTCAGTGAACAGTTCTTAAAACAACCATTTTTTTCTTAGTGTGAAGAATATTTTAATAATCTAAAGAACACTCCTAAAGAGGCTATTTGCAGAATTCAGAAACCCTTGTTATTAGCGACACCGGTGGCCGCTAAGTGAACTGCAGCCAGCATCTTATTGCTCGTGCTCGCACACGTAGCGTACACGAGGCTGAACATGAAGCACGGATCTGATTTACTAACAACAAAATTATTTTTCGTTCTTCTATGGAAGCCTGTTTCCGCCACTGAATAAAAAATTAAAAAGGTAATTGCGACTTTTTATCTTTTTTCACAGAATTGTGAGATATAAACTCGCACTTGCGAGTAAGTCCTAATTGTGAGATATAATCTCACAATTCTGAGAAAGAAAGTCATAACAGCAAGATATAAACTTACAATTCTGAGAAAAAAAGAATTCTGAAAAAAAAAAAAAAATTGGGCCTTTTTTCTCCATTGCGAGTTAAGTCAGAATTGTGAGATATTAACTCGCAATTCTTGAGGAAATATCAGTGTTTTTCCCCCCTCAAAATTGGACTTTATAACTCACAATTGCGAGTTGATAGGCTCTCGTGCATGTGGTGACACACTATGAGTGGACACATGATGATGTAGCTTCTGCCCATTTTCACTCACATCACATGTCCATGACTCTTTTTTGACAGTGCCGCGATGACTTTGATGTGATAAATAAAAGATACATTTTAAAATAGCTTCATATTAGTATAATATTATGTGCTGCAATAAAAATACAAGATCAGACAGTTTTAATATGAAAACCCTCTCAGATAATACCACAATGTAAAAAAGGCGCATGTCCTTGGGATGAAAGGATGAAAATCCCTGCTCTAGCGACCAAGGCGGAGACGGAGATCCGGAGATCCGCGGCGGAGCCGGAGCGACTGAGGACCCAGGTGGAGCTGGCGGGAGGAAGGAGCCCAATAGAGCCAGTGGGACGGAGCAAGGAGGTGCAGCCGGAGGAGCAGAGTCCTGAGGCGATGGCGGGTCGATGCCCGACCATGGCAGAGCCGGAGGGACGAGGGAGCCCGGTGGAGCTTGTGTATCGACGGATGACGGTGGAGGTGAGGGAGCTAGGAGCCGAGGTGGAGCCGCTGGGTCTACGGGCCGAGGCGGAGTCCGGGCCTCGGAGGCTGGAGGCGCCAAGGCGACGCTGGAGGATGGCAGACCCGCGGCGCTTGCACCGTATTGATGGTGGGCTGAGGACGAGCAGAGGGGCTGCCAGACGACAGCGGTGGAGGAGGCAGGAGCGGGTGGGAGGGTGAGCCTTTGTGCGTCTCCGGGCATTCAGGGCTTAACTCTGGATTGGAAGCCTCTAGGCTGAACACGGGAAAAGGATGGCGCTCAGGAGGAGCGGACACTTGAGGGCGCTTATGAGAGGCTGGTACTGGAGGGCGCTCTGGACTGGATTCGGGGACTGGAGCCCTCTCCTCTTCGCTTTGGTACTTTCACCGCGCCATACTCAGCTCACCCTCAGCCGCGGTGCAGGGGGCGGAGCTCCTCTCCGCGCTCACACCGTCTGTGGCTTTCTCCCTCATGGTGGGCATTGTCGCCGGCTCTCGCACCTGGCCTGACAGCTTGGGCTCTACTTCCGGGGCGATCCTCCGCTCAGTCGCATTGAGCTGGCTCGTAGATCGCGGCTCTCCGTCATCGGTGGACTCTGGCTTTAGCTCCGCACAGCGGGGAGATGGTGGGCTGGGCTCTGTGTCCAGAGTGGATCTGGCGAGATCATCCTCGGGCGTGACGATGAGAGGCGATCCATTTCTCGCCAGAATCCACTCCACAAACTCCGCTCGAGGACCATCTTCGGACGACGGCGCTCTGCACTCGATGTTTAGACTGGCGTCGTAGAATGCACAGAGTGCGTCGTCCGGGTAGCTGGTGGTGCTTGCTAGCAGCTAGAACAGTCTAGTATGGTCCTCGAGCGATCTCTCCCCCTGCTCCAGCAGGAGGCGGAGAAATTCCGGGGCGAAGGAGGGCATCCATGAGGGAAAC
>NW_015505631.1:18345-19512 GCF_001515645.1 Sinocyclocheilus grahami
TGAACTGTTCTGGAACAGTGCTGTAAATACAACTTAACCACTGATTTCTAGTTGTGTCCTCTTTTGGAAGGCCAAACAAAGTAGTTTCGCTTTCACAACGAAACACACAGCGTCTCCACGACATGGCGGCGGCGGCAACAATACTACAGAGAGAGAATCAAAGTTACGCCTTCTTTCTTTGCGTGAACATTTGGGCGGTGTTATGCAAATCTTCCCATACAGTGCCGTAGACATGTGGGGGCATGTTTAAAGGAGGCGTTTTAGGAGGGCATGGATGAGTCTTAACCTTTATAAAGAATATCTCTTTGGGTTTGAGACTTTAGTCTTTACAGCTTTAGGGATCTTATCTATTCACGAACAGCTTGTAACACTCCAAAGTGAAAGGAAAACTTGAAATTGCATCATATGACCCCTTTAAGTTTATACGTTTGTTAAATCTGTGTAATCCAAATGGATAGATATTTAATTCGCAATTCAAATACAAATCTTAAAATCGAATTATTATTATTAAGTGTACAGTATATATGTAAGTGTCCAAATACTTTTAGGGCTGCTGTGCATGTGTCACACTTACACTGTCTGAGGAACGATGGAGACAAGGAGTATAATAAACAGTCTTTTTAATTCACAAAACACTGGGGTAATCCAACACAGGAGCGGGGAATGACACATGTACAGACGAAGTAAACCCGACAAACACAGAACGCAAAAGGATGGACTTAAATACTGGGGATAATTGGGGAAACACAGGTGCATGGGATCATAATCAAACTAAACGAGGACAGGAACATGACCAAATAAGTAAAAACAGGAACAGAAACGGGCAAAACATGACACAGACAGTCCATGATCCTGACAGTAATATTGTGAAATATTATTATAGTGTAAAATAATGTGAATATCTGAAAATTTAATTATTCTAAATATTCTAAAATGTAATTTATTCCTGTGATCAAAACTGAATTTTCAGCATCATTTACTACAACGAGCGACTCGTTTGGACTACAAAGCATATTTTCCGGGATTACAAATAACGACGAATGGGACGAGACCTGGTTGAGCTGCACTAGAGAAGGCAACGAGTGTTATCACTATGTCGGAGACTCGCTAGCTTTCTCAAGGCAGACGAACTTAGAGTGGTTACAATCATCCGGGGTTACAACGAAC
>NW_015505631.1:23494-59474 GCF_001515645.1 Sinocyclocheilus grahami
TTAAAGGGGTCCTATTATGCTTTTTCACTTTTTCAACTTTAGTTAGTCTGTAATGTTGCTGTTTGAGCATAAAAAAGATCTGCGAAGTTACAAAGCTCAAAGTTCAATTGAAAAGGAGACATTTTATTGAACAGAAATCACTTTTCAAAAACTACAACGGACGATTCGTTTGGACTACAACGCATATTTTCCGGGATTTGTGATATCACAAATATCGATGAATAAGACGAGATCTGGTTGAGCTGCACTAGAGAAGGCAACGAGTGTTATCACTATGTCTGAGACTCGCTAGCTTTCCCAAGCCAGATAAACTTAGAGTGGTTACAATCATCCACGTTTAAATTTATTTGATTTTGACGCAATATTTAAACTGAAGCTCGCAGGCGGCTATGGTGAGGGGCATGATATTTCCCGACCAGGCGCCGAGGCGTGCCAATCACAGCACACACTGTCCCAGCTAACCAATCACAGCACACACTGTCCCAGCTAACCAATCACAGCACACACTGGCCCAGCTAACAAAATCAAGACTTTGTAAAAGAGCATAATAGGACCCCTTTAATTTCTTTAAAAACAAAAAATCTTACCGAGACCAAACTTCTAAATAGTAGTGCAGGCAGATAAAATGTGCCTTTATAAGTCAATATAGTTTGTTTTGTTTGCGTTTTACCAAGTTATTCAGTAGTATAGACATTTGAAATGTCAAAACAACCCGTTATTGCTAATGATCAACTATAACGGATCCATACCCAGCAGTGTAGTGTCCACAGTTTTGTTGCCGAGAGGGTTGATGGCAGCGCAGGTGTAGGTCTCGAGGTCTGTAGTAAATAAACAGTTGAGTTGTGTTTGCACTGATCTGGTATTTGGGCCCAGTTTGCAAGAGGTTTCCATTCTTGGTCCAATGCACAAGGGCTTCAGGTGTGGCATCAGTAGAGCAATGGATCACAACCAGCATCTGTTCATTTTGACTCATGCTGGTTAAAATTACTGGGGAGAAAATCCACAGGACCACCTGCAACATAATGCAATGAGACAAAGGTGCCATTCCAATGCCTTAAAGCAGGTGTGCCCAACCCTGCTCCTGGCGATCGACTGTCCTGCAAAGTTCAGCTCCAACCCTAATCAAACACACCTGATGCAACTAATTAGGGTCTTCAGGATCACTTAAAAATTAAAGGCAGGTGTCTTTGATTAGAGTTTGAGCTAAACTTTGCAGGACAGTCGATCGCCAGGAGCAGGGTTGGGCACACCTGCCTTAAAGCATCCTAATTGAAACAAATTAAGTGAACAATTTGGAACACTGTATATAGGCAGCAACACAAATTGATCGTAGAAAACAATCCCATAATGCACTGCAACACACTAGGTGAAAAAAAAAACTCAAGATGGTGGATTAATATATAAAGATAAATCAATGCATAAATAAAAACAAAAGAAATAATAAAATAAAGTTAAAAAATAATAATAATAAAAACTAAATACACAAATAACAAAGAAAAATACAAAAATGTATTCAGGACTAATTAAAAAGTATTTAATTATTTATAAAATATTTAATTGAAAATAATCTTATTTGTTTTATGATGTCTTTTATCACTTTATAAATTTTCCTATTTTTACTTTTTTTATTTTCTTTATTTTTTTATAATTTCTGCAGGTTCGGGGAAAACAAAATGTATGAAGTAAAAGAAATGTTGATTATAAATAATATACTAATAATATGAACCCAATAATGTATTTTTAGGCTTATTAGGGTATCATGTATCACAGCAAAACACAAACTAAACTTGCTTGCCATTATTGAAACCCAATCGATACATTTCAGTTCAGATGCTGTCCATGCAGACAGCACACATAAAATCTAATAGCAAAAGTAAGATTCTTACAACTAAATAATATTCATCATAACTAAATTTGAAATATGAATAATTCTGAACAAACAAATTAATTGCACTTGGTATCTATAGAATTTCCTTGCCATTTTAAGTTTAAATGTATGTTTATTTACTATTCATCATTTATTTATACTAACTAATAATCACCATAAAATAACTTCTGAAATTACAAGGAAATTCCGCAGACTCCAAATGAAAATAATTTGTAACATAAAGATTATTATTTCAAATTCAAGAAAGAAACAGAGCATGACTTACAGGGAATGACACTGCATTGTGTCTGATGTTCAGCTTTACAGATGATTTCTCGTCCGTTTAACCGCTGAATGTCATTTAGAGTTCACACTCAGGCTAGGAAACGTCTCTTGCGCTTCTGGAGCGGTGCCTGGCCACAGACAGAGGAACTGCAGTGCTGCGCCTCCATTCACAGCCTGTACTGAACACTGTGGCTCACTGCTGGGAGACTCTGACAATGATGGAAGGAGAAAAGAAATAAAAGCATCTCTGGCTTTCTAAAACCCCGTTAACTGGGGTAAAAATCACTAACGCAGCCATGAATGGATTACTGCTTTAACAAACACTGTCAGCAGAAAAATATCAAGCCATCCAAAAGAATAGTTACATGATGCACAACATCCTAACATGCTGGTATTCCTTTATTTTGCTTACAAAAATGACATTTAACGTGCAAACTCCTACCATAGACAATTGTATTATAATTATTAACATATTGGTGAGATTGACTGTTCCTGTTGAAGACGTTGCGATGGACTCACCAAAAACCATGTGGTGGAGGGAGGCCCACCCTCGGCCTGACAGGAGAGGAACAGAGACTCGCCCGAAACAAAGACTGCTTTTGTGGGACTGACCTTGAGAACTGGCATATCGGGTCCATCTAAGGGCAGCCGAAGAGGGAAAATAAGTGGTCGGAAATGAAACGGGCTACTGTTGGGAAAGACTCGTAAAGAAATAGTTCAGAAATGCATCACTTGCTCACCAATGGATGCTCTGCAGTGAATGGGTGCCGTCAGAATGAGAGTCCAAACAGCTGATAAAAACATCACAATAATCCACAAGTAATCCACACCACTCCACTCCATCAGTTAACATCCTGTGAAACAAAAAGCTGCATATTTGTAAGAAACAAATCCATCAAGACGTCTTCAAACCGTTGCTTCTGGCCAAAATATGAGTCCATAATCCATAATAACACTTTCTCCGGTGTTGTCTCTCACATCAAAATCCACCCACATGTTTGTTTAGAGCTGTTTTGGTTTGTAAATGGTGCTTGATCTGTGCAGATTTCTCTCCTGATTCAGACAAGAAGACTTTTTCACTGGAGAAAGCAATATTATGGATTATGGACTCATATTTTGGCCAGAAGCAACGGTTTGAAGACGTCTTGATGGATTTGTTTCTTACAAACACACAGCTTTTCACTTCTCCAGATGTTAACTGATGGACTGGAGTGGCGTGGATTATTGTGATGTTTTTATCAGCTGTTTGGACTCTCATTCTGACGGCACCCATTCACTGCAGAGGATTCATTGCTGAGCAACTGATGTGATGCTACATTTCTCCAGATCTGAGGAAGAAACAAAGTAATTTACATCTTGAATGTCCTGAGGGTGAGTACATTTTCAGCAAATGTTCATTTTTGCCTGAACTATTCCTTTAAATGAACGTAGGCTACAGTAATGGTCATATACTCACACAGTACTGTAATGTTCCTGTGATGCATGTCAGAGCTAAAGGGATTGGTTAGTAATACAATGTAGAGGCCTGTGTTGTTCCTGCTGGACTGGTTTATCGTGAGTTTCTTCCCACTGATGGAATAATGAGATCCATTTTTTAACTGGAGCCCATTAAAGAACCACCGCACCTCTTTGACAAGGAAAGAGAGTCAAGGAATCAAAAATACCAACTCTAACAATGTTTTTGCTACTGAAGTTTAAATCAAAGACATTTATTAAATGCTCTTATACGCATGTGTCATGAAGCAAGGAGCAATAGCTAAATAATACATGATAGTCTTTAGGAATGTTAAAATCAATAGTGCATTAAAATAATTGAGTCACTTAATTTTATTCACAAATATATAATGAATATGCAATTGTGCTGCCCTGCTTTACATAGTAAGGCTTTAATAATTTCATTAACAAACAATACGAAACATAATTACATCAAATAAATGCTTAACATCATTAGTTCATGTACATACCAGTGTTATCTTAGTATTTTTTTAAATACTACTGTAGTTTTTATTTATATTTTAAAACTGCTTTATATCCGTTTTCATTTTAATTTAAGTTAAAGTTTTAGTAATTTTGTTCTGTGTTTGTCATATTCAGTTTTTTTTCTGTCTATATAGTTTTATTCATTTTTATTTCAGTTTTAGTTATTTAAGCACATCACGTTAAACCAAATGAAAATAAGAAACACTGCCTTGGCAACTGGTTGAATTGAAGAAGAAAAAAAATTCAGTTAATGTTTATTTTATTTCAAGCAACAATGGTTTTAATTTTAGTTTTAGATAACTATAATAACCCCGGTACATGTGGCACATTTTAGTCGTTTATTTCTCATTCACATGAACCACTGATTGTTAAGTCAGCATATAATGTTTGTGAAAGATTCATTAATAAAAGTTATTATATATTATAATTATCAGCTGACCTGTTTTTTTTTTAAATACCAATACCACAAGAACAAGATGGATAAGAAAAATATAGAAAAGAAGAAGTTGTAAATGAACACTTATTTCACAAAACATTAAAAAAAATGTATGTAAATAAATATAAATAAAGAAATGAAATAAAATTAATTAATTAAACTACTAGATTTAGTTAACTGGCCAACCAGGAACTGTTATCAATCATTACAGATGAACTCAAAATAGCCAAACATAATCATGTTGATCAATCAATATAACTGTCAGTCCCTAATTAATTATAATATGTTACCACCCATGT
This sequence comes from Sinocyclocheilus grahami, assembly GCF_001515645.1. Lineage (NCBI taxonomy): Eukaryota > Metazoa > Chordata > Actinopteri > Cypriniformes > Cyprinidae > Sinocyclocheilus > Sinocyclocheilus grahami. The sequence goes on from NW_015505631.1 coordinate 28,362, forward strand.
TCTCCACACTCACCGTAAACAAAGAGGTAAAGTGCTGACCTTTGCCTCCTCGATTTGAGTCATTACCACAGTGTATGTATCGTTATAACTATGCGAAACATGCATGAAGGTGAGAGATCCGTCTAGTTCTGGTTTTAAAACATCTGAAGCAACAACTGAAGGCAACCAGAAGGCTTCCCATAAACCACATGACCTCAGGCTGAGGGACACCAGCGTGAGACACACTAAGGGTCACATTGGTGCCCACAAGAGCTTCAACGGATACGGGTTCCGTGGGTGAGATGCTCAGATCACACACATTACCTATGAAAGCAATAATTATTCATGCACAACTCTCTGCTATGATTTTAGGATGGTTGCAAGCATGCAAGTCAAAAGAGCATTTATGATTTTTGGGTGATTCTATAATGTACTGATCAACCTCTGCAGGATATAAATCCACAACATTTAATTACTTTAATCACTGCACACAACTGTGATTTATGTTATTCCAAAAGTGTAAGAGTTGAATTCAAACCAATTCAAACAAAACATTAAGATATTATTACAGATATTAAGATAAAGATATCAGAGCGGCATCATGTACTTTGTCAAAAATTAAATAAACAAACATAAATTGGTAACACTGCAATAAGGTTTCATTTGTTAACATCAGTTAACTATATTAATTAACATGAACTTATACAGCATTTATTCATCTTAATGTTTACTAACATTTACTAATGCATTATTACAATCAAATGTTGTATCTGTTTACATTAGTTAATGCACTGTGAACTAACATGAATATGAACATGTTTATTAACTAACATTAACAAAGGCTAATAAATGCTGTAAACATATGTTGTTCATTGTTAGTTCATGCATTAGTGCTAACAAATGAGACCTTATTGTAAAGTGTTACCCATGAATTTAATTGATCATTGTCTGACAGGTGTTGTCTGTGGTGTTACATATACTACTGACCAATTTCATTAAGTTGCTTTTTTAAGACAAAAATGACAAAAACTCTTATTTTATTTCACCGCTTCAACCAATGTCTTGAAACATCTGAATACATGAGGAAGCCTAATGTTAAACGTCTGATTTCTAGACCTCTGAAAGTCATGTGAATTATTAAAATCTCAATGGAGATTTGTTTTTAATAATGATTAAAAAAAGAAAATATTTATAGAAATTTTGAGTACAAAAACATTTTTAAAACAGTAAAACAGGAACTAAAAAAAGTCATGAGGCCTTTGAATATTGTTGTGGAAAATGGAGACCAAAAGATTGAGAACCTCTGATTTAATTAGTTTTTGTAGACAAAAGCCTCAAAATAATATATATATATATATACAGTATATATATGGTCGATTTTGAACCACCCCTCATGAAAGACCTTTGTTTATCAAATGGTTTTAAAGAGTTATTTTTAGGGAACAGCACTATTATCACCCAGTTCTCCTCATTCAGTGTGAATGAATCTGAAGAGTAATTAGACACAGAAAGAGAAGCGAGATGAGAGATAAAGAAGAGAAGTGACCCACTGTGTCTTCATTCAGCAATGCCCACATGGTTCCCAACACTGTAAGACAAAAACTCTTATTTTATTTCACCGCTTCAACCAATGTCTTGAAACATCTGAATACATGAGGAAGCCTAATGTTAAACGTCTGATTTCTAGACCTCTGAAAGTCATGTGAATTATTAAAATCTCAATGGAGATTTGTTTTTAATAATGATTAAAAAAAGAAAATATTTATAGAAATTTTGAGTACAAAAACATTTTTAAAACAGTAAAACAGGAACTAAAAAAAGTCATGAGGCCTTTGAATATTGTTGTGGAAAATGGAGACCAAAAGATTGAGAACCTCTGATTTAATTAGTTTTTGTAGACAAAAGCCTCAAAATAATATATATATATATATACAGTATATATATGGTCGATTTTGAACCACCCCTCATGAAAGACCTTTGTTTATCAAATGGTTTTAAAGAGTTATTTTTAGGGAACAGCACTATTATCACCCAGTTCTCCTCATTCAGTGTGAATGAATCTGAAGAGTAATTAGACACAGAAAGAGAAGCGAGATGAGAGATAAAGAAGAGAAGTGACCCACTGTGTCTTCATTCAGCAATGCCCACATGGTTCCCAACACTGCCTTTGTTTATCAGTAAACCAGATGGGTGGTCTCTGCGTCTTTCCAAAATCATATCCTCACACAACAGGTTAGACAAGCTCAAATCTTGACATAAATAGACAAATAATTGTTGCCCATTAAAACAGCATTGATCTTCTCTGTTGGAAAAAAAATACAGGTGCATCTCAATAAATTAGAATGTCGTGGAAAAGTTCATTTATTTCAGTAATTCAACTCAAATTGTGAAACTCGTGTATTAAATAAATTCAATGCACACAGACTGAAGTAGTTTAAGTCTTTGGTTCTTTTAATTGTGATGATTTTGGCTCACATTTAACAAAAACCCACCAATTCACTATCTCAACAAATGAGAATATGGTGACATGCCAATCAGCTAATCAACTCAAAACACCTGCAAAGGTTTCCTGAGCCTTCAAAATGGCCTCTCAGTTTGGTTCACTAGGCTACACAATAATGGGGAAGACTGCTGATCTGACAGTTGTCCACAAGACAATCATTGACACCCTTCACAAGGAGAGTAAGCCACAAACATTCACTGCCATCTCTGCACTTTAAACCGGGATAGAAAAAAGTACTGTAACATTGCAATCATTCCACTGCAGCTTTAAGAGTGGAACAATTAAAAAATGTAAATAAAAAAAATCCCATTGCAAAGATACCCCCCCCCCCATTAATGAGACTTACAAGAAACAATAAAATGCATATGAAAAAGACAGCTTTTTATTGTCATCAAATGATACTGTACAATCAGAACTCATTCAGAGGCGCTTGTGGTAATATGCTTTACTCTCTCGTTATGCTGTGAGACACTGTCCTATTAAAATGATGATCATCTTTAAACAACATAACTGAAGTACACTGATAACACGTTTTTAATTACACAATTAATGACAGGAAGCACAGAAAAGGTCTGTTCTGATTTTGAGTGAATGTATCAATGAAACAAACTTAAAGGCTTATTAGTGCATTCAAAAGTGTTCCCTACAATATTGATGTACTTTGTCTTAAAATGCACTGAAAAACTGGCGAGGCCTCGCTGGGATGGACGGGTGTTGATGGATAAGTGTCTCTCAGCATCCACATGAACATAAGAGTCAGAAACACACAGGAGCAGGTACTACATGAACTACATGAGTCTGGTCTGGACTTGTGACAGGGCCGAACAAGACTTTACTGGCCTCAAAGTCTGCTCCATCACCAGTGATGAAAGACCTAGAGAAAAACAACAACAAAGCAAGACAGAAGAATATGTGAATTACACACGGCCTGCATCTTAAAGGGGTCATATGATGCGATTTCAAGTTTTGCTTTCTCTTTCCCTTTGCCTCTTTGTTTATTTTGAATGCGCCCTCTAGCGGCGAAAATTACATATTGTGCCTTTGATATTCTTACCTTCAGGGTTAGTCTGCACCGCCCCTCCTGCATCTGCTTCCTCTATACTCTTCCAGCTTCTTTCAGTTTTCCCACCAGATCATCGACTGTCTCCACTTTGACTCCAGCTTGTCTCTGAGGAGGTTCATCCACCTTCAGCACCTCCAACCGTGAGCACACATCCACTCCCAGATCTGCAGGCTTCACATTCGCAATCTTCTTTTTCTTTGCTTTCTAAGGAGGCACAAAAAAAACACCAATGCTTCTCTTTTTCTTTCCTGCTGTCAAATAAAAGTTTTTTTTTCATGGAAAAGCAGTTGTAGTTTAGTATCACATGCCCTTTTTCCACCTTCTCCTGTCGTTCTGCTGTAGTGCTACAGTATGTAGCTTGTGTTTTGTAGTGGTTCACAAGCGAGGTGAACATCTCTTCAAGTAATGTTAACAACACGCCATAATTTACTGAAATCGAAAAGTGGTTTTCTAAAAACCAATCTAAAAAATCCCAAAGGGAACCTGTGGATCAAAAACGCTAATTCTCATCAGAACATTAAATAATGCTTTCATTAAATAGTGAATCTACTTCACAAGAGAGTAAAAATCTATAAAATCAACAACTGAACAACTAAAACATCTTATAGTCCATGAGGATCTAGACACACCTGTCACTGACAAATTTACATAAACTAGCAGTTACATTTTCTCTTCTGCTCACAAAGGCTGCATTTATTTGATAAAAAACCCTGCAAAATTAGTAATATTTTCAAATATTATTCTAATTCCAAATGCAATTTATTTCTGTGATCAAAGCTGTATTTTCAGCATCATTACTCCAGTCTTCAGTGTCACATGATCTTCAGAAATCATTCTAATATGCTGATTATGCTTGATTTTTATTGTTAATGGTGCTCAATTATTAATGTTGGTTCTTTTCATTATCAATGTTGAAAACAGTTGCTTAATCCCTTTGTGGAAACCGTGACATTTTTTTTTTACAGGATTCTTTGATGAATAGAAACTTCAGCAGCATTTATTTGAATTAGAATTTTTTTTGTAACATTATAAACGTCTTCACCGGCACTTTTGATCAATTTAATGTATCCTTGCTGAATAGAAGTATTTAGTTAAGAAAAGATCTTACCACAAACCTTTGAATGGTAGTGTTTCACAGTTTCTCAAAAATATGAAGCAAAAACTGATATTGATAATCATCGTTTCTTGAGCAGCAAATCAGCATATCAGAATGATTTCTGAAGATCATGTGACACTGTAGACTGGAGTAATGATGCTGAAAATTCAGCTTTGATCACAGGAATAAATTACATTTTACAATATATTCACATAGAAAACAGTTCTTTTAAATTGTAATAATATTCTAGAATATTTCTGTATTTACTGTATTTGTAGTCAAATAAATGCAGCCTTCGTGAGCAGAAAATACTTATTTTGAAAACATTAAGAAAAAAACTTTTGGTAGTGAATATATTAACATATATGCATTATCCAAAGCGACTTGTATCGCATTAAAGCTATCCATTTTATCAGTTCAGGCATTCCATGGGAATCTAACTCATGACCTTGAAGTCGCTAGTGCAAAAAATGTACTGTAGTCATTAGTGTTGTGCAGTGCAGTGTGGCATTACTGTACCATGATGTTGGGCAGTGTGGCGTATCTGGGAGTGTTGAGACGGAGGTCAGCGGTCACCACGGCTGGCAAATTGATCTTAATGGTCTCCAATCCACCATCAACTTCTCTCACCACCTTCAGCTTGTCTGCTTCTAAGGTCATCTCAGATGCAAAGGTTCCCTAAAAAAAAATTATAAAATGATAATCCATTAATAGTTTTATTTGGGAGTCACTATCCCCAACTCAAAGTGGCATAACAGGCAGCGAAAACATCTTCTGAAGAAAATGCTATGGTGCTCAAATCCATATTAATAGTGATGCTTTTCTTATCAATCATCACTAAATATACAGATGGGAACAAGATGTCTCACTTGCGGCCAGTCCAACAACGCTGCTGTAATCTGTCCAGTTTGATTGCAGTCATCATCTATGGCCTAGATGAGAAATATTACCATGATATCATGAAAGCCATTGATTTATATTCAGTAATTTGTTAATGTAGTAATTGTTAACCGTCAGCTACCTGTTTACCCAAAATGATCAGATCGGCTTGCTCTTTCTTAGCGAGAGCAGCGAAAATCTTGGAGACCTGCAGGGGACCAAGCGTCTCGTAGTCCTTTCCGGACACTTCCACGTGTATGCCACGGTCTGCACCCATGGCCAGAGCCGTCCGGATCGTCTCCTACAACACAGATATTACTGTAAGGATGCTGATTAATGATTTAATAATATAAATATATGTAATGTATTTCAAAAGTTTGGGGTCAGTACATTTTTTTTTTTTTTTTGAAAGAAGTCTCACCAAGGCTGCATTTATTTGATCAAAAATATGGTAAAACGGTAATATTGTAAAATATTACTACAATTTAAAATAATTATTTTCTATTTGAATATATTGTGAAATGTAATTTATTCCTGTGATGCAAAGCTGAATTTTAAGCATCATTACTCCAGTCTTCAGTGTCACATGATCTTCAGAAATCATTCTAATATGCTGATTTGCTGCTCAAGAAACATTTATTATTTTAAATGTTTTTATTTTTGCGGAAACTGTAATACATTTTTTCAGGATTCGTAAATGAAGAACAGCATTTACATAAAGTAATGAAGTATCTAGTTGTTTTTAAATTATTTTTTATTATTAATGAAAGATTTTGAATTTTTCGTATAAATATATGAATGTGATATTTCCTAAACCAGTGTTTCCCAACCTTTTTTTAGTCGCGGCACTCTTTGGAAATTTTAACAAACTTGTGGCACCCTACAAAATTAATTTTGTCACAATATTTGAATTTCTAACTTTGATGTGATAATTTGAAAAGTATAGATATTCGGTACAACAGGGAAGAACTGCAGAATATAATGTCATACAGATATTTTTATATTATTACAAAATTTTGTCCATCAATGGTGAACTAATTTTCGGCAGCCGAAATTTTGGTGCATCTCTAATTATTGGCGACATTAGAAATGGATATTATATAATAGATGCTTTTTTGAACATTTAAGCAATTAAAAAACATTAAAAAATTATTTTTATTCACGGCACCCCGGTTGGGAAACACTGTCCAAGACAGTCACTGTGAATTTTTTTATAACTAATAATTTCCCTCAGTTTTGGCAACTTTTCCATCACGGCCAATACTAATAACTTTAAACAGTGTCCCTCACCAATAAAAGTTACATTTAGTGTCTATCACCAAGGAGAAACATCAGCAAGTTTGAGTATTTCTGACCTGAACCTGCTGAGGACCACAGCTGACAGCCACAACCTCCTTAACAAGCTTCTTCTCCTTGAGTTTGATGGCCTCCTCCACCGCAATCTCACAGAAGGGGTTCATCGAATGCTTGACGCCGTCTGTAACCACTCCAGTGCGGTCAGGCTTGACTCGGATCTGAGGTGGACAGAGACACAGAAACGGTGCTGAAACTTAAAGAACGTACACACTGCCATCATATGACTTTTCATTCGTAGCTGAACTTTTACTTTAATAAATGTTTTCAGCTGTACATGTATTGTACGGTCAGTTAGGACTGGACAGTGACTTTCACAAGGCTGCCCAAAACATTCACAGCCTCTCGTATTTAAGTAAGAGGCGACATGTTTAACCTCAGATGACCTGTGCATGTACTATGCCAAGGGTGGCACGGAGGAAATCATTTCATAACCCAGACTGATCGGTCTATAACCCAACAGCTGATATTAGCAGTACTACTGAGGCCACACATTCCCGGATCAATATCCCTATATAAGGGTTACTTTGAACCAGACCAGAGGTTTCACAAAAACACAGCTCATATACACAATAAACATACGTCCAGATCATTGGAACTGCTTTGAAAAGATCATAATGACACAGATTTGAGATATTTGACGCTGTATTATTGACAATCAGACTGATCAATACGACCTAACGATTAATAAATTACAACGTAGTAACTCATCTGTTATCGGATTACTTGATAATGGCCAAAACAGAAGAGCACAAGACCAAAGATTAAAGACCAAACCAGCAAATAAGCATTTAGATCACGTGTTCATCCACTTTTAGATGCCAAAAATGTAGGCTAATGCAATTAAATCTAACAGAAAATACAATGCTTTAAAACACTTTTAACTGCAACTTAGAATAGTCCATATGTTCATTTAATCAGTATTTGCAATTATTTTTGTCATATAAGATTTTGACTTCACATAAAAGGCCGTTTTATAAAATAATGTGAAATAAATGTTCACAACCTGCATACTGCATTAATCAAAATATATACGTAATATGCACATCAATCTATCTATCTATCTATAAATAATACACACATTTAATTTTTTAGTAACACTTTACAATAAGGTTTCATCAGTTAACTACTTCAGTTAGCATGAACTAAGAATGAACACTACTTCTACAGCATTTATTAATCCTAGTTAATATAAATGTCAACATTTACTAATGCATTATTAAAATCAACATTAGTTAATGCACTGTGTATTAACATGAACTAGCAATGAACAACTCTATTTGTATCAACTAGCATTAACAATGTTTAATAAATACTGTAATAAATGTATTGTTCATGTTAGTTAATACATTAACTAACATTAACTAATGGAACCTTATTGTAAAATGTTACCAATTTTTTTTTTTATTAAATGATTTTAAAAATCAATCCATCTCAAAAGTGACAATTTGTTAAATGGTGCTTCCCATCACTTTAATATATCTAATAAATGACAAAAAGCTATTTTCACACATACTAAATAATATATGAACACACACATACATACATATATACAGTGGGGAAAAAAAGTATTTAGTCAGCCACCAATTGTGCAAGTTCTCCCACTTAAAAAGATGAGAGAGGCCTGTAATTTTCATCATAGGTATACCTCAACTATGAGAGACAAAATGAGAAAAAAAACAGCCTGGTGCAGGTCTACAGTTTTGTTTCTGGTGTCCTTTGACAGCTCTTTGGTCTTGGCCATGGTGGAGTTTGGAGTGTGCCTGTTTGAGGTTGTGGACAGGTGTCTTTTATACTGATAACGAGTTCAAACAGATGCCATTAATACAGGTAACGAGTGGAGGACAGAGGAGCCTCTTAAAGAAGAAGTTACAGGTCTGTGAGAGCCAGAAATCTTGCTTGTTTGTAGGTGACCAAATACTTATTTTACCGAGGAATTTACCAATTAATTCTTTAAAAATCCTACAATGTGATTTTCTGGATTTTTTTCCTCATTTTGTCTCTCATAGTTGAGGTATACCTATGATGAAAATTACAGGCCTCTCTCATCTTTTTAAGTGGGAGAACTTGCACAATTGGTGGCTGACTAAATACTTTTTTGCCCCACTGTATATACATACATACATACATACATATATATACACATATACATATATAAAATTGCCTATATGCAATTACATTTATAAACAACAGACAGAAAATGAAAAATGGCCATTAATGTTGACCCATAACGTGTTGCCATGGAATATTAATAATGTAAACTTTAAAATAAAAAGCTAACTAGATGGGAAAACAATCAATAACACCCTACTTTAGGAATTCCTGCAATGACAATATTTGAATATGATATTTTCAGCTGTATTCATATGCAACCATATGCATGTTTGTAGTTACAGCTGAACAGGTGAAGCAGAACACAGCTCATTATTAATATTGCACGGCCATAATTGTAAGGAGTTCAGCAGATATGAATTCAAACATCAATAACAACAACACTGACCTTCACCAAACAAACAACCCAGCTCTCTCATGTCGAACCTCATTCAACCTAAAGCCAGCTCTTTACCATCTAAGATAGGGCAACTCAGAGTTTATTCATAATTAAAAGCATTTGTGTGTGTTTCCTGAAAGACTGTCTGTTGTGTACCTTGACAGCATAGTCAATGACCCGTTTAACTCCGACCAGAACCCGGGCGCTCATCGTGACTCTTCCTCCTCTGCTCTGTCTGACGGAGTGAAGCCGGAGCGGCTTTGGTGTGACACCATTTGAGGCGGGCTTTAAAGCACGCCCATTCTGTGAGCCAATAGAATCGCTCAGATCAGAGAGCTGTCAATCAAAAGCCGAGCAGTGGCCAATCAGGTACTCCGAGTGTTCCTGCACTCCAGCGCTGCGACTGAAACGGATCGTTCCTTTATAAGTAGATTAAAGGTCGTGGGGCTGTTGTTACTAAACGCGGGGCCGACAGCAGATCTAGACCTCACTACAATAAATGAAACTTTCACAACAAGTGATGAGAGAACTCACGTTGCTGAGAACCAAATATAATCGTAAAATGATTCACTGAAGCTCTCGGAGCAGCAGATTAAAGCACATCTGCTGGTCACAATGAAAAACTCCAGTCAAAAGTAGCTATGCACCTTTTCTATGTAAAATAAGGAGTTAGAAATCTTGTGTAATAAAACATTTTACACAGTGTCGATTTCTTAAAGTTGCTCCAAATTATGTGGGGAAAATGTGCATCTGCGTATTGTATTTACTGTAAGATAAATCCTTTGAAATATCATATTATCAGAAGATTATTTTTCTTTAGCCCTAAAAAGTGTGATTTCATAGCTACAGATAAAGCACAAATGTTAATTCCAAAGCGATTTAAAGAATTATTTTTCTTTTCCAGAATACAATATGTATATCATATTTATTATGTATTGTTTTTGATAACATGCATCATGTTATAACTCATCCTCACTCTCGCAAAATATTGCTGTATTCATTTTCTGAAAAGAAGAAATCATTTTGTATTTTATACATAAATACAAGTATACTACAGCAAACACTTCAAATAAATAAATCACTGCAATCGTATTATTGATGCTACGATCAATAGAAAAATCCCAGTGGTGAAATACATCACTGTGGTACAGCATTGTGATATTTTCTCAATTTACAGCAAAACTGTGTTAGATAAAGTTAAACTGTGAATACAAATATCTAATTTACTTAACAAAGATGCTGCAAAAAAATCCCCATTGAGAAGAGATGTTTAGAAAAGAGCAATTTTGGACCACAGGTGTCTTCTGTGAGGGTGACAGTGGGAAAAAGAGTTTTGGACAGACATTCAAATGGCATGTGACTTAAAAACAGCACTTCATAGTCTACCTTAAGGCCTGCCATTTTAATTACCATAGTGCAATATATTGTATTTTTTTTTTCAGAATAACAAGGAAATGAGTAGAAATGAATTCTTGCCATATGGCAACTCCCTACCATAAAGGGTTAAATACAATGTTTATATTTCCATACTCCAGTTCAGTTGGTGGCAGTAATGCAGCACGAGCTGGTTTACCATTAAACCTCACATGAAGAAGATGTGTCACATGACTGGAGTGTTTGTGCCCGTGATCAGCCTTGAGAGAGCCAGAGCATTGATGGATCAGCTGGAGTTCAACTCACACACTTCAGTCAGGTAATGCATTACACTTCCAGCAGCTCAGGGCTCGTGCAATGCACATTACTGCAGAAAGTCAAGGGAGGTGTGTCATGCATGCAGGAAATGTCATGCACTGTAAGTTTGTGAAGGCACAGAGTTATTCAATTTAATGCAATTTGATTGTGGATGCATTGTGTATCTTCTGCAATTGGGGATGCATACCAAAGTTTTACTGGTCCTCTAAATTGTTTTGTATATTTTAGAGACCAACATCTGCTGTGAAGTTAAACAAAGTGATTAAAAAAAACAAGTTTTGAATGTAATTCAATAATTATATTGTGCTTTTATGTGTCACAGGAACAAGAAGTTTATCTGCAGTCACAAATATAGAGAAAATAAGTTGTACAAATAGCTGAAGGTATGTCTGTCATTAAGTCGTATTCATCACACATGCTTTTTTTTCGCTCCATGATGCACGCTTTATTTGTTACAGTTTTCTCTTTTCCTGATTTTTTACTTTATTCCCAAGATATTTGCTTTATAGTGTAGGGGACATGAAATGTAATTTATTTTAAACTTTTCTTTGTTTGTTTTTGCTAATTCTTTATTATACATGGCATGATATGTGCTGTACATTATAAATCATATTAATTGAGAGACCTTTGGACTATTACTCATGAATAATATAACCTTAATTTTTTTTTTTTTAATGAACACAAATGGAAACTACCCATCCGCTGAATCATTTTCTTGATGCAGGCGCAGCAGCCAGTGTTCCTCATCCTTTAGCTTATGTGGATGGCAACATTCACTATCAGTTTCACACAACTTGAGTCTGGCAACTTTTCCATCACTGCCAATAACTTTAGACAAAAAAAGGTGAGTTTCCTTTTAGTGTCATCAAAGATAAATCCTTTATTAGAGTCAAGCTTTTTGAAAGAAAGATTGAACCAATGTCTTTGTCAAAGACTTTGAATCTCTCTGTTTGTCTGACAGTTTATTTCACATTTCGGTCAAGAACCTGTCTGCTCTTACCACAAAATCCCCTCTATATAAAATGAAAAAATATTTAAATAAATAAACAATAATAATGCTCTTATATGTAGGATTTATTTCTTTATGCATATCTATTTTATTTTGGGCGGTGAGATATAACTGGGAAAATTTTATTTATTTATTATTTTATTTGAGCTTTGTTTAGTTTTCTTTCGTTCATTCATTCTTTCTTTAGAAGTTTAGTTTTTGTTGGTTTTTTTTTATTTGAAAACTTACTAAATTGCAGACAAGTCTCAAGTTACAGAAATGTGAAATGTTTTTTAATTTAATTTAAATTTAATGTTTTTTTATTAATTTTTTTAACTGGTGAGAAGATCTTTTACATCCCCTTAAACCAAAATAAATTTGAAGAAATGTAAAACTGTCTATTAAATGTAAAGAGTGTTATTTCTGTGCCACAAAATGAACGACTATCGACTTTAAATATCGACTTTGTTGAGTAAATATTCGGCCAGTAACTTCATTAGGAATTGCAACATAATAAATACATGGCATTAATCAAATTATTAAAATAATAGTCTGACATACAGTATATGAATGAATAAAATCGAAGACATACATATATCTACTAATATAATAATGACCATTTCCAATCACGTTTCAGACACTCAAACATGCTTGTTTTCCATTGTTTTAGCAGATAATCCAATCGCAAGCTCATGCCATTGCTTGAGACAATATTATTATGTCCTCTGTCCATTCAGGCCACTCAGACAAAATAGGTTGCAATTCCATTTCGTGCCACTGGTGGTGCTGAATTTCCACACTTTACCTTATACTGTGGTTCTTTAGCTTAACACAGTACAGTCTTCTGTGCACTTACATACTGAAGTCACTTCCTCTGTATAAAGTGTTTTTAATATGAAGAGACAGATGAATAGACCTGTAGTGTAAATAAAAAACATCTTCAGTTCAAAAACACTTTTTGTTGTTTTGCATTAGCACTGATAAAGCATTTCACTTCCTTCATGGTGTCTTGTCAGACGCTTTACCCCGTGTTGTGTGTTCTTCCCTCTGTGGTGTGACAGACGCGACGCTGCGGAGTCCTGACTTAATTAAAGCTTACCTGAGGGAAGGTGCACGCGGAGAACAGTTGTGTCACTAAGCTAAAGTTGGGCCTCGTCACAGACGGCAGCTGTTTGTAGCACTGCAATTTATAACCTAATGAACACAGCCGAGGCCGCGACTCCCCTGAGATCAGACGCGAAGGGCAAAGAGACCTTACACAGATATCTGCCAATCCTCAATACTAGCTTTAACTTTACAAAGCTGGGACTAAGGCCTTTGGTCGCTCCATTCACCCCTAACCAAATAAGGAGGACGAGGAAAAAAAGACAGTTCTCCACCCTCATTTTTTCCCGGAGTCTGCTCCAGTGTTGGCTCCAGTCCCAGAGCTCGCGCCAGTGTCTGCTCTAGCCCCAGAGCTCGCGCCAGTGTCGGCTCCAGCCCCAGAGCTCGCTCCAGTGTCGGCTCCAGCCCCAGAGCTCGCTCCAGTGTCGGCTCCAGCCCCAGACCTCGCTCCAGTGTCTGCTCCAGCCCCAGAGCTTGCGCCAGTGTCTGCTCCAGCCCCAGCCCCAGAGCTCGCTCCGGTGTCGGCTCCAGCCCCAGAGCTCGCTCCTCGAAAGCGCCCTCCAAAGCACCCTCCAGAGCCCGCTCCTTGAAAGCGTCCTCAAGCGTCCTACTTTTATTAATCAATCCCAAACAAAAATGAATCTTGAATTGAATTATGAAAAAAATGAATTATTATTATTATTATTATTATTTCATAGCAGTACATTTTAAATCATAGCTTTAGAGATAGATTTGTAATCTTTAATAAAATTAACTTTACTAAAAGGCAGCTAAATTTTATTTAGTATTTGTTCTTTATTTGTTTTTATGTATTTTTTGTAATATTTTTTATTTATTTATTATTTTATGTTATCTTTGTTTAGTTTTCTTTAGTTCATTTGTTTGTTTGTTTGTTCTTTCTTTTTTTGGTTTAGTTTTTGTTTTTTGTTTTTTTTGGACTTGAATATATTATGTTTTGTAAAAATAAGATTGCAAGCCTTGTAAAATACCTACATTGAGATATTGAAGCTAAGACATATATCAAATAATGATTTATATTTTATTCCATTTTATTTTGTTTAGCATTTGTTCTTTATTTGTGATTTAATGTTTTTTTTAGTAGTTTATTTTTAAGTTTTGAAGGTTGCAGATCACTGAGATATTGAAGTGAAGAAATATATGAAATATTGCATATTATTTCATTTTTTTCCCATTATTACTGTAGGAAAATGGACAGTCTGCTGCGCACTCCTAGAGACGAGAGGAGAAGAGCACAACATAATGAAGGTCAGTGAATTATCATAATCTAGTCTTTGTAAATGAAAGCAAAGCATCAGGACCTGGATAACTAATTCTGTGTCCACTCCAAAGATATTGATACTGAAGAACGAATCTCAGCAGGCATTGATGTAAATCCTCCTGTAGAGGCCAGTAGAGCGTTGATGGACTGAACATGTATTGCAATTTAGACAATATGGCCTAGATTTTGCCTCTGATCGTTCTTGTTGTTGATGTGCAGTTGAAAGGCGACGGCGAGACAAAATCAACAACTGGATTGTGGCGCTCTCAAAAATCATCCCAGACTGCAGCATAGACGGCACCAAGATTGGAGGGGTGAGCTGCATGATGCTTTTGTCACTCAAATGAAGATCTGACCTTAGAATTGACCTGTTCTTTTACAATAGATGCTTTGAAACTGCATCTCTCTCTTAAATGCATTGCATTTCTTGTTCCTCCAGAGTAAAGGTGGGATCTTGTCAAAGGCGTGTGATTACATTGGCGAGCTGAAGCAACATAACCAGTGGCTGCAGGAGAGTTTGAGAGGAGTGGAGAGAGTGCAGATGGACAATGAGCTGCTCAGACAGCAGGTATGAAGCTCTTAAAGGGGTCATATGATGCGATTTCAATTTTTCCTTTCTCTTTGGAGTGTTACAAGCTCTTGGTGCATAAAGAAGATCTTTAAAGTTGCAAAGACTAAAGTCTCAAATTCAAAGAGATATTCTTTATAAAAGTTAAGAGTCAACCACGCCTACCTAAAACGGCTCATTCTAACACGCCCCCACATATTTACATCACTATGTGGGAAGATTTGCATAAAGCCGCCCAAATGTTCACTCAAAGAAAGAAGGCGTAACTTTTATTCTCGCTGTAGTATTGTTGCCGCCGCCGCCATGTCGTGAAGGCGCTGTGTGTTTTGTTGTGAAAGTGAAACTACTTTGTTTGGCCTTCCAAAAGAGGACGATATCCGCTTCGTCATGCCTAGAGCTGATCCGTACTGGTCGCTAATGAAATACATCTACTTCGCGCGGTGAATTGCCAGATCAGCTTTCACTGTGGATGAAGTGGAGTCCAGCCCGGGGTCGTCACATGTGGGGCAGTGGTCAGGATGGAAGGGTCCAGGTAAGGGGCGGAGTCCGGCGGCCGCACACGCTCCCCTCTCCAGTTCGGGACGGGAGGGGCGGCAGCTTCTTCCAGCGGCTGCATCATTCTCGCCTTGGCCCATGGTGCTTGAAGTGACTAGACGGCCCGGCCTCCTGGCCCGACGGCCGTGTAATGAGTGCGGTTCTCGTCCGGACCGCGGGTCTGGTAGCTCATGACTCTGGCGGCACGGGAGTCCCTCTATGCACACTTCCTGGACCCACGAGGACACCAGCGTGCATGCGCGGGGAAGAGACCGGTCTCCCGAGGAGAGGCGCGCTCGACATTTAAACAGCGGCGGTGATGAGGCTCTATTCGGTTCAGATGTGCCCCATCACACGGCGCCAGCCCTAGCTATTTCAGCGCCCCTCCTCTCTCACGCACCCACTCCCGTCGGGAGCCTGGCGAAGGGCGGCGATTAATGGACAGGGTGATGCTGATAATTAGGGGGAGGCAGCCGACTTGTCACATCCCCCCCCCTCCCCCAAGCGACATCCCCATCATCAGGTTGCCGCCCACACGGGAGTGCTACCATCCTCAACCAGGCTCCAAGCGGTCGGAGTGGGCGGGGCGGGGATTCCTTTCCGCGCAGTTCTCCCTCTCGCACCGCGCCGGAACAGGGACAGAGAAACCGGACGAGAGCTGCCAGCTCTAGCTATTTCAGCGCCCCTCCTCTCTCACGCACCCACTCCTGTCGGGAGCCTGGCAAAGGGCGGCAATTAAGGGACGGGGTGATGCTGATAATTAGGATAATTATAAAGTTTTTCATATTTAAAGAATTTGCCACTGACGATTCAAACGCGAGTTTTGAGCAGTGTAGAGTAGCGTTTGTAGTTTGTCATTTCTCTGATCACAAATGCAGTCATGGTTTTATGTTTGCGCGGCGCAATGCAACGCAACGCAACGCGTAAAAAGACAGAATAAGTCATTATAATCCATAATTATGTCTCCACTGGATGCAACAAATGCCTCGTTTATAATGGTTTTGAATGTTTTTGTCTTGTCGCTCTGGCCGGGACATGGCATCACAATATGGTGAGGGGCGTAACATTTCTGTCACACGCTTGAGGTATTCGGCCAATCACAACGCACTGGATAGCTGGCCAATCAGAGCACACCTCGCTTTTCAGACCGATGAGCTTTGTAAAAATCGACACGTTTCAGAAAGGCGGGGCATAGAGGAGAAACGTAATGGCCTACATTTCAGAAAAAAATAACATTTCGGAGAGGCTTTTATTAACAAAATAATATAACAGTGTCCAGGAAAAAGGGGAATCAAGTGTCCAAAATAAAACAGGGGATCTGGTGTCCTTGTCGTGATGCGGGGTTAGTGAAGGCGGGGCAGTGGTCAGGATGGAAGGGTCCAGGTAAGGGGCGGAGTCCGGCGGCCGCACACGCTCCCCTCTCCAGTTCGGGACGGGAGGGGCGGCAGCTTCTTCCAGCGGCTGCATCATTCTCGCCTTGGCCCATGGTGCTTGAAGTGACTAGACGGCCCGGCCTCCTGGCCCGACGGCCGTGTAATGAGTGCGGTTCTCGTCCGGACCGCGGGTCTGGTAGCTCATGACTCTGGCGGCACGGGAGTCCCTCTATGCACCCTTCCTGGACCCACGAGGACACCAGCGTGCATGCGCGGGGAAGAGACCGGTCTCCCGAGGAGAGGCGCGCTCGACATTTAAACAGCGGCGGTGATGAGGCTCTATTCGGTTCAGATGTGCCCCATCACACGGCGCCAGCCCTAGCTATTTCAGCGCCCCTCCTCTCTCACGCACCCACTCCCGTCGGGAGCCTGGCGAAGGGCGGCGATTAATGGACAGGGTGATGCTGATAATTAGGGGGAGGCAGCCGACTTGTCACATCCCCCCCCCTCCCCCAAGCGACATCCCCATCATCAGGTTGCCGCCCACACGGGAGTGCTACCATCCTCAACCAGGCTCCAAGCGGTCGGAGTGGGCGGGGCGGGGATTCCTTTCCGCGCAGTTCTCCCTCTCGCACCGCGCCGGAACAGGGACAGAGAAACCGGACGAGAGCTGCCAGCTCTAGCTATTTCAGCGCCCCTCCTCTCTCACGCACCCACTCCTGTCGGGAGCCTGGCAAAGGGCGGCA
Organism: Sinocyclocheilus grahami; assembly: GCF_001515645.1. Taxonomy (NCBI): domain Eukaryota; kingdom Metazoa; phylum Chordata; class Actinopteri; order Cypriniformes; family Cyprinidae; genus Sinocyclocheilus; species Sinocyclocheilus grahami. Next base: position 46,010 of record NW_015505631.1, read on the forward strand.
ATTAAGGGACGGGGTGATGCTGATAATTAGGATAATTATAAAGTTTTTCATATTTAAAGAATTTGCCACTGACGATTCAAACGCGAGTTTTGAGCAGTGTAGAGTAGCGTTTGTAGTTTGTCATTTCTCTGATCACAAATGCAGTCATGGTTTTATGTTTGCGCGGCGCAATGCAACGCAACGCAACGCGTAAAAAGACAGAATAAGTCATTATAATCCATAATTATGTCTCCACTGGATGCAACAAATGCCTCGTTTATAATGGTTTTGAATGTTTTTGTCTTGTCGCTCTGGCCGGGACATGGCATCACAATATGGTGAGGGGCGTAACATTTCTGTCACACGCTTGAGGTATTCGGCCAATCACAACGCACTGGATAGCTGGCCAATCAGAGCACACCTCGCTTTTCAGACCGATGAGCTTTGTAAAAATCGACACGTTTCAGAAAGGCGGGGCATAGAGGAGAAATAATAATGTACAGTATGTGGAAAATAATGTGTTTTTTTAACCTTAAACCACATAAACACATTTCATTACACCAAATACACAAAATAATGTTCTTTTTAGCAACGTCATATGACCCCTTTAACATCACATTTAGCAAGCTTAGTTGCAATTTGTCACTAACCTTGTCATGTAATCCCCTATTCTTTGCATTGACATTCATTATTTTACACTGAATCAACATTTTCTTAAATATCTCTTTCCTAGGGACTATGTTCCTCAAGTCCGCTTAATTTTTTTTTCACCAAATACAGCCACAATTAGTTTTTTCCATTTGATGATCCTAAGAATTCAACAGGCTGTTTATGCTACTGTGCCGTTAAGACTACATGCAAATGAGCTTCTGTGATGGGTTAACCTCTTCACATGTGAAGTTATATTGTTGTTCATCAGTGGGCTGAAATGTGGGCGGGCATATGTTAATGAGCTCATGGTTGACATTATAATGTTAGGTTACGCCTACTTAATAAAAACATTTTTTTTAAAAAGCAAGCGAAATACTATCCGTTCTCCTTGAAATCTAATCCGAACATTTTACTTTCTATATAGAGATTTTAGATAATATTTCAACATTTTATGAAGGATCTTCAAACCATTTTCAGACCAAGGAACGCATGATGGATAGAGAGATGGAACAGGAACCCCTGGTTACATATATGTCTGGCCTAAATAAGCATGCATATACATGTTTTGACATCAAAGAGCCATTAAAATAAGCATTATTGATGTGCATTACATTTTATTTAATGCATTTCAATGGAATTCCCAAACATTTTACTAACTTTTCAACTTGATCTTAGGTTAAAGTTATTTTATTTTTGCTCAATACATAATTGCATTTGAGATCATATGAACAACACCCACTCTCCAAATAGACATACTCATTCATTTAGTACTATTTCACACACAATTTCATTCACAGACTCAAATCTCTCCTTTACTAGAAACCCAGGATCTTCACATATTAGCCTGACCTACAGCACCAAAAGAGGGTGACAAAGAGTGCAAAAAAATCCCCCAAAAGGATGTAATGTCTCCAGTGATTTAATTAAATTTAATGTAATTTATAATATTTTATTAATAATATTTGAATTTATTTTTTATACTATTTTTTTATTTTATAATTTATGTATTATATCATTTAAATATGATATTCATGTCTATTATGGCCTATATACATTTTCGCAATTTAAATATTTCTGTATTTATTCATTTTCGTGCGTTTCTTGCTGCCTGTATGATAATAAGAGGGCGTGGCTACGCTTTCAACCAAATAGTGTCGCAGTTTCTCTCTGAAGAACGCGCATCATCAGCAGCAGCAGGAGGAAGAGGAGGAGGAGGAGGAGGAGGAAGAGGCGAGCATCCTTCATGATTCTGCATTAAAGCCGCACTCTATATAACAATCCCCGGGCCTTCACGGATCCAGCCGCAGCTCTGCGTGAACACCACACACTCAATCATGGATAATTCCGGGAAAGAGAAGGAAGCCATGCAGCTGATGGCAGAGGCGGACAAAAAAGTCAAATCATCAGGTTCATTTCTCGGAGGGATGTTCGGGTGAGACAGCAGCGATGCTGCTCACGATCTGACATTCAAAGACATCCAATGTCCTGTAGTCTTTTCACATTGCATATGTCTGTGTCGTGTAAATATCATATTATTTGTCTATTCTTTACCATACAACGTATACAAATGAGTATCCATCCATGCGTTTCTCAGTATCTCCAATGTCAAATATTTCCGTGATGCGACATGCACAATGCAATGCAACTGCTCTGTGCTTTATGCACAGGGGCTTATTATTGCACTATATTGATTTCGAAATGGCATTAAATCAGAAATGTTGATGTTTTCACAGGGGAAATCATAAGGTTGAGGATGCATGTGAAATGTATGCCAGAGCTGCCAACATGTTCAAGATGGCCAAAAACTGGAGTGGTATGCATAAGTCAATTCATGTTTATGAATACTTCATTTAATGCTTAATATTTAGTTATGCGGTTGGGCTGTTGCAACATATTCAGTTAAAAGCTTCATTCAAATGATCAAAGTGTCGCTGGCCGTCTTTGTGTTTTAACTGCATTACACTTGTATTGTCATCATTGTGCTTTGATTCGTATTGAATCTATTTTAAGCATTCACTCTGCCTCTGTGCCATTATTGGCATTGATCTAAAGACTGATGTGTTTTGCTGCTGTAGCTGCAGGCAGTGCTTTCTGCCAAGCTGCAAGACTTCACATGCAGATGCAGAACAAACTGGACTCGGCCACCAGCTTCGTCGATGCTGGAAATGCTTATAAGAAGGCAGATCCTCAAGGTGAGAGAGTTTCTTTAATCGCTGCAAAAAAAACGGGAGTGCTACCATCCTCAACCAGGCTCCAAGCGGTCGGAGTGGGCGGGGCGGGGATTCCTTTCCGCGCAGTTCTCCCTCTCGCACCGCGCCGGAACAGGGACAGAGAAACCGGACGAGAGCTGCCAGCTCTAGCTATTTCAGCGCCCCTCCTCTCTCACGCACCCACTCCTGTCGGGAGCCTGGCAAAGGGCGGCAATTAAGGGACGGGGTGATGCTGATAATTAGGATAATTATAAAGTTTTTCATATTTAAAGAATTTGCCACTGACGATTCAAACGCGAGTTTTGAGCAGTGTAGAGTAGCGTTTGTAGTTTGTCATTTCTCTGATCACAAATGCAGTCATGGTTTTATGTTTGCGCGGCGCAATGCAACGCAACGCAACGCGTAAAAAGACAGAATAAGTCATTATAATCCATAATTATGTCTCCACTGGATGCAACAAATGCCTCGTTTATAATGGTTTTGAATGTTTTTGTCTTGTCGCTCTGGCCGGGACATGGCATCACAATATGGTAAGGGGCGTACCATTTCTGTCACACGCTTGAGGTATTCGGCCAATCACAACGCACTGGATAGCTGGCCAATCAGAGCACACCTCGCTTTTCAGACCGATGAGCTTTGTAAAAATCGACACGTTTCAGAAAGGCGGGGCATAGAGGAGAAACAATAACGTACAGTATGTGGAAAATAATGTGTTTTTTTAACCTTAAACCACATAAACACATTTCATTACACCAAATACACAAAATAATGTTCTTTTTAGCAACGTCATATGACCCCTTTAACATCACATTTAGCAAGCTTAGTTGCAATTTGTCACTAACCTTGTCATGTAATCCCCTATTCTTTGCATTGACATTCATTATTTTACACTGAATCAACATTTTCTTAAATATCTCTTTCCTAGGGACTATGTTCCTCAAGTCCGCTTAATTTTTTTTTCACCAAATACAGCCACAATTACTTTTTTCCATTTGATGATCCTAAGAATTCAACAGGCTGTTTATGCTACTGTGCCGTTAAGACTACATGCAAATGAGCTTCTGTGATGGGTTAACCTCTTCACATGTGAAGTTATATTGTTGTTCATCAGTGGGCTGAAATGTGGGCGGGCATATGTTAATGAGCTCATGGTTGACATTATAATGTTAGGTTACGCCTACTTAATAAAAACATTTTTTTTAAAAAGCAAGCGAAATACTATCCGTTCTCCTTGAAATCTAATCCGAACATTTTACTTTCTATATAGAGATTTTAGATAATATTTCAACATTTTATGAAGGATCTTCAAACCATTTTCAGACCAAGGAACGCATGATGGATAGAGAGATGGAACAGGAACCCCTGGTTACATATATGTCTGGCCTAAATAAACATGCATATACATGTTTTGACATCAAAGAGCCATTAAAATAAGCATTATTGATGTGCATTACATTTTATTTAATGCATTTCAATGGAATGGGACAATTAAACATTTTACTAACTTTTCAACTTGATCTTAGGTTAAAGTTATTTTATTTTTGCTCAATACATAATTGCATTTGAGATCATATGAACAACACCCACTCTCCAAATAGACATACTCATTCATTTAGTACTATTTCACACACAATTTCATTCACAGACTCAAATCTCTCCTTTACTAGAAACCCAGGATCTTCACATATTAGCCTGACCTACAGCACCAAAAGAGGGTGACAAAGAGTGCAAAAAAATCCCCCAAAAGGATGTAATGTCTCCAGTGATTTAATTAAATTTAATGTCATTTATAATATTTTATTAATAATATTTGAATTTATTTTTTATACTATTTTTTTATTTTAAACTATTTAATTTTATTTTATTGTTTTTATTTATTTTTTTGTTTTTACTTTAGTTTTTATACTATTTTATACTCATTTATTTTTATTTTTAAATTATTATTTTATTTTATGCTACTTTTATTTAGTTTCACACTAATTTATTTGATCTTGTTTTATACTATTTTATTTTATTATTTTATTTATATTATTTAATTTAACTTTATTTGATTCCTTCCTGTAGATCAAGCAGTAGAGTATGTATTAGAAATGGCACAATGTTTATTTTATTTTATTTTATTTTATATTTGTAAAAATGTATAGCTTCAATGCAATGTACGTCGTGTTGGATAAAAGCATCTGGCAAATGCATAAATGTGCACATCTAAAACATTTGCCTCTACATTTTCAGAATTAATAATCATTTTCCGTGTTATTGCTTTCAGTTAGAGGAGCTCGAGAGCGAGAATGCCCTTCTGCAAGCACTGCTGGACCATCATGGCATTTACACGATCACAGACGCCTCGGCACAATGAGCCTCGGGCATTCTGGGAAAGAGATTCTGGCCAATCCAGATGAAAAAAGGCCCTCAGAGAATGACATCGACTGAAGTGGGCCGAATGACACACGCTGGCTTGTGCTCAAGAGTCTGTCTCAGTGACTGGATCATCTTCAGCGCTGGATGTCTGATATTGTCTGATATATGTCTGATATAGTCACACTTGCTGCAGATGAGGTCAAAGGTCAAGAAGATTCCATTAGAACCAAAACCAGGTGCCCATAATCCTAAAAGGGGCTATTTATTCTTCCTAACTAACTTCCAACTAAACAGTGGAATGTAGTTTAGACAGCTTTCATTATGTTTTTTTGTTTTGTTTGTTTTCTCCACTCTGTAATATACCCCAGAAATTTTCCTTTTGCTTTTCCTAATTTTCCAGCTTTGTTGCTTTCAATTTTGTCTTCATGCTTTACTTGAAGTATTAGAGTCTGATATATGTCTGATATAGTCACACTTGCTGCAGATGAGGTCAAAGGTCAAGAAGATTCCATTAGAACCCAAACCAGGAGCCCATAATCCTAAAAGGGGCTATTTATTCTTCCTAACTAACTTCCAACTAAACAGTGGAATGTAATTTAGACAGCTTTTGTTGTGTTTTTTTGTTTTGTTTGTTTTCTCCACTCTGTAATATACCCCAGAAATTTTCCTTTTGCTTTTCCTAATTTTCCAGTTTTGTTGCTTTCAATTTTGTCTTCATGCTTTACTTGAAGTATTAGTTGTTTGTTCAATGCTCTCCTTAATTTAAAATTCTCCCGGAGAAAATCTGCCGCTTTGTGGTGTTTCGGAAGGTCGTTACGGGATGAATGAAGCCGTGATGAAATGTCATTAGCGGTTCCAGTGAGATCTAGTGTTAAAATCGGAACAAAAGCACCTGCACGTACTGAAAACCCACTGAAAGAAAGCTCTGATGCAAGAAAATGAGCTCCGTCTGGGATTATTAGCTTCTTATCTCGGATCGCCTCCGGAAGACTGTTCGGAAAGCATCTCAGAAGCAAATGAGAAAATGTTCACAAAGCTGTCGAGGATGCTTTGGAGCTAAATGCTGGACATCTCAGGACTGAAGAAATGTTTGTGATTGTGTGTTAGAGGTTTATTCCGTTACCTTAACCTAATCGCCAGTTCCAAAAGCCCTGAAATTGTCTTGGTTCCTCAAAAGTTATGGTTTTGTTGTTAGTTTACTTGGTTGAAAGTGCCTGAACTTTTTGTGTCATATTTATATAAACAGCTTTAAGAGTTTTGTTCCAAACTGTTATTTGTCTTCATAATTCAAGTCATTATTCATTGATTAACCATTGCTCTCAAATCAAATATGGCGGCAAGAAACGTGAAAACCAATGAAGTTTCCATATTTGATTTCAAAAGCGACAGCAAAGATTTTCAGTGAATAAAGACTTTGTTCTGTTCCTCATATAAATCTGTTGAATGATTTCAGAAAACTTGGGATATAGGGAACAAGTTTGGACTATTTTTATTTTATTTTATATTCTTTTTTTATTATTATGTTTTAATTTAAGTATTTTTTATTTGATTATGTTTTAATTGTATTATTATTTATTTGATTTGATTTTATTATGTTTTAATTTCATTATTTTTAATTTTATTTTACTTTTTTATTTTATTATTTGTTCTATTCCTCACGTGAATCTGTTGAGTGATTTCAGAAAATAGTGCACAAGTTGTTTGTACTATTTCATTTCATTTTATTTTCGGGTCCAAAGCCCTAATTAACATGATGGACTGTCTTTGATTATAAGTAGGCATATTTGCAATCCACAAATGTTACAAATAGCCATTTTGTTCTTATTTTACTTGGCTGAACTTTTTTGTGCCATATTTATGTAACCATCTTTTACTGTTATTTTTCTCCACCATCCAAGTCATTATTCACTGATTAACCATTGCTTTCAAATCAAATATGGCACCAAGAGATATATGCTTTGATGTGATACATTTTAAAGGTTCCATATTTGAATTAAAAAGTGACAGCAAATATTTTCAGTGAAGAAAGACTTTGTTCTGTTCCATGCATAAATCTGTTGAATGACTTCATAAGATGCTGTTTGGACTATTTTTATGGTGTTCTTGTCATTTTTGGAGCTTGACAGACGTGGTCACTATGATTGAATGGAAAAGAGCTGCATGAAGATTCTTCAGTTCTCCGTTTGTGATCCATTTAAGAAAGTAAATGACATTAACTTTTATTTCTGGGTGAACTGTTCCTTTAAGACCTCACAGCCAAGGAAAACAATATACATGACTAAAAATAACTCTTAGCATACTGATGACTGTGCAGTTATTAATAGACTACAGCGTCTGTTGTTTTAAGTGAACCCCTTCATTTCTGCAAGATAAATATCACACCTTCTCTAAAGGACTGTTAGCAGATTGCTGCATTATGATAATTATTTTGTAATAAATGCTGCCCTTAACGGCAGTGATTACCCTAGTGGCCTTACAGCTGACCGAAAAATAAACAGTGAGAAATAACTGCAGGAATTTGAATATGACCGTAAACCCTTCTCTGAGAGGCAGAGCAACTTTACTCTGCATCATTTTTACAGTCTCTTCATAAACTTTGTTTCAAAGTAATGGTCTGTGAAGGTCTACTGGACACGGACATTAGGCATGTTTCATTGCAGCTAAGGTTATTTAAACACCTCCTTGGCTTTTTATATGCATTCTAATAATTTGAAGTTTCAGCATCCTAACAATTGGCACGAGAAAACATGATAATATTGTCTCCAGAGCTTAAACTAACCGACTGAGCTTTGAGGGAATTGTTGAATTATTTTGAACGCCATGAAGAGTAGCCAGTGTGGGCTTTTCAAATGAATAAAAATCATTATTTATATTCATCTCTATAATACGTTTTAGGGCTGTGCCCATATAGATAAAAAAAAGTAAAATATATACACTACCGGTCAAAAGTTTGGGATCAGAACGATTTTTTATGTTTTTTACAGGACTTTCTTCTTCTCATCAAGGCTGCATTTATTTTATCAAAAATACAGGAAAAATTTAATATTGTGAAATATTATTATGATGTAAAATAACGTTTTTCTATTTTGATATACATTAAACTGTAATTTATTCCTGTGATGTAAAGCTGAATTTTCTGCATCATTACTCCAGTCTTCAGTGTCACATGATCTTCAGAAATCATTCTAATATACTGATTTATTATCAGTGCTAGAAACCGTTGTGATGCTTCATATTTTTCTGGAACCTGTGATACTTTTTTCAGGATTCTTTGATGAATAAAAAGTTAAAAAGAAGAGCATTTATTTAAAATAGAAATCTTTTCTAACAATATACACAACACAGTTCGAAAGTTTGGGGTCAGTACATTTTTATTCATACTTTTTTTTGAAAGAAATTAAAACTTTTATTCAGTAAGGATGTGTTAAATTGATAAGAAGGGATAGCAAAGATTTATATTGTTAGAAAAGATTTATATTTTGAATAAATGCTGTTCTTTTTAACGGAAGATTTGCATAATCTTTTTATGCAAATTTTTGCACAAATGTTCACGCAAAGAAAGAAGGTGTAACTTTGATTCTCGCTGTAGTATTGTTGTTGCCGCCGCCGCCATGTCGTGAAGATGCTTTGTGTTTCGTTGTGAAAGCGAAACTACTTTGTTTGGTCTTCCAAAAGAGGACACCACTAGAAATCAGTGGTTAAGTTGTATTTACAACACTGTTCCAGAACACTTCAACCCAAATATTCAGATGTGTCCAAGCGCATTTTATGGAGGACTGTTTCCTGATCCTGGAAGATTAGGCTACAATGCCGGCTGTTCTGACTCTCAGACTGTAAGTAAATTTTTTTATATTTAAAGAATTTGCCACTGATGATTCAATCGAGAGTTTTGGGCAGTGTAGAGTAGCGTTTGTTGTTTGTCATTTCTCCGATCACAAATGCAGACATGGTTTTATGTTAACGCGGTGCGATGCAACGCAACGCGTAAAAAGACAGAATAAGTCATTATAATCCATAATTATGTCTCCACTGGATGCAACAAATGCCTCGTTTATAATGGGTTTTCATGTTTTTGTCTCGTTGCTCTGGCCGGGACAGGGCATCATCACAGTATGGTGAGGGGCGTAACATTTCCGTCACACGCTTGAGGTATTCGGCCAATCACAATGCACTGGATAGCTGGCCAATCAGAGCACACCTCGCTTTTCAGAATGATGAGCTTTGTAAAAATCGACGCGTTTCAGAAAGGCGGGGCATAGAGGAGAAACAATAATGTACATTATGTGGAAAATAATGTGTTTTTTGAACCTTAAACTGCATAAACACATTTCATTACACCAAATACACAAAATAATGTTCTTTTTAGCAGCATCATATGACCCCTTTAAAACTGAGGATTCTGAGTATGTATCTTGATATTTATGTGTTTTGTCTGATTTGACTTAAAAAATATTTATTTCAACCAAACAAACAAACATTGTAAATGATTTATTTCTATATCTTATTTTGATCAGTTTAAGTGATTTGTTTGGAACACAAGCGAATCACTGAATCAGTTTTGAACTGATTCATTAAACTCAAAAATGAACTTCGCCTAAGACCTCTTATTTTTGTGTATGTTTGCGTAATGACACACATAAACTGGAAAAATAAAAATGCAATCATTCACAATGTTGCTTAATTTTATATAACCAGTGAAATCATTGTGAATATTCCATCCTTATACTCTAAAGGTTTTTTCAGGTGAATCTACTGGATTGGCAAATCATTCATGTATGCCTTCCTGTGATTGATGTATTGTCTCCAATATTTTAAACGTAAGCTGGTCTAATACAAATGACCTGAGAGATAATAGTTTGGAAGAGGAATGCACAGCTCACTCAATCTCTCTCAATTCATAACTGCCTCTATTGTGCCTTTAAATGAGGTTTGAGTCACAGCTGGGACGATTTTATCAGATTGTTCGTGAAAACAGAGCGAATGCTTTGCTAATATCTTTTCTTGTTTCAGACATCATTTATTCTCGGCGTCTTCGGGGATTCTTCACTCATTATAATTCTCCTCATCATTCATCATTGTTCACACCTTGCTTAGGAAATGACCATCAACTGTCGGAGAACGGCATGTGACACCAGACAGCAGGTAATCTCAATCTTATCAGTATGAAAAACATAAAGCTGCTTTCATTGATCAAACGCCAGATGCTCAGAAACTATTATTAGCATATTAATTTTATTAATGCATGCCATGCCTTGGATATTCAAAAGAGTGCAACAGTTTGTTTTCTCCATGCCATATGCATTGCAAATTATGTAATAGTTTCTTTACAGTCTCAAACTTTGCAATAAATATTAAATTCATTGGATTTTATATGAATCGTTATATGAATTTAATTATAAAGTTAGAAGACAAAATTATAAAAAATTATGAGGAAAAAATGTTAAAAAAAAAACTTTTCTCATTTAAATCCAATGTTGCAATGTTGTGATTCATCTTGGAAGTTTCGATTTTTTTTTTTAGAAAATAAATACAAAATTACTAAAATAATCATAAGACAAAATTATTAAAAAAATAAAAATATATTTATTTAAAAATTGTTTAAAAATGTTTTTTTCATTCAAATACATTTTTTTTTAATTATAAAATCAAAATTATTTAAAAAAGAAATAGTAAAAATACTGCAGTTCTTCAAAAAGTGGAAAACAGAAATGATCCTTGATTGCCTTATTTCTGTTTTTTTTTTTTTGAGGTCATCACTCCTTCCCCTTGACTTTCTAGATTGTCTTCTCTTTTGGCACGTCTGTGAGCCGCCGGTCAGACACACAAAGGCAGGCGTCTGTGTGTCCGCTGTTCTGTTTGACGTGACTGATCTATGGACCCATGTCCCATTAGGACATCACAGTCTCTGCTGTCCTGCAAATACATATAAACAATAGAATCAGGCTTCCTGGATGTTGCTTTAAAGGGGTCATATGATGCGATTTCTCTTTTGAAGTGTTACAAGCTCTTGGTGCATAAAGAAGATCTGTAAAGTTGCAAAGACTAAAGTCTCAAATCCAAAGAGATATTCTTTATAAAAGTTAAGAGTCAGCCACGCCTACCTAAAACGGCTCGTTCTAACACGCCCCCACATACCTACATCACTATGTGGGAAGATTTGCATAATGATTTATTTCTATATCTTATTTTGATCAGTTTAAGTGATTTGTTTGGAACACAAGCGAATCACTGAATCAGTTTTGAACTGATTCATTAAACTCAGAAATGAACTTCGCCTAAGACCTCTTATTTTTGTGTATGTTTGCGTAATGACACACATAAACTGGAAATATAAAAATGCAATCATTCACAATGTTGCTTAATTTTATATAACCAGTGAAATCATTGTGAATATTCCATCCTTATACTCTAAAGGTTTTTTCAGGTGAATCTACTGGATTGGCAAATCATTCATGTATGCCTTCCTGTGATTGATGTATTGTCTCCAATATTTTAAACGTAAGCTGGTCTAATACAAATGACCTGAGAGATAATAGTTTGGAAGAGGAATGCACAGCTCACTCAATCTCTCTCAATTCATAACTGCCTCTATTGTGCCTTTAAATGAGGTTTGAGTCACAGCTGGGACGATTTTATCAGATTGTTCGTGAAAACAGAGCGAATGCTTTGCTAATATCTTTTCTTGTTTCAGACATCATTTATTCTCGGCGTCTTCGGGGATTCTTCACTCATTATAATTCTCCTCATCATTCATCATTGTTCACACCTTGCTTAGGAAATGACCATCAACTGTCGGAGAACGGCATGTGACACCAGACAGCAGGTAATCTCAATCTTATCAGTATGAAAAACATAAAGCTGCTTTCATTGATCAAACGCCAGATGCTCAGAAACTATTATTAGCATATTAATTTTATTAATGCATGCCATGCCTTAGATATTCAAAAGAGTGCAACAGTTTGTTTTCTCCATGCCATATGCATTGCAAATTATGTAATAGTTTCTTTACAGTCTCAAACTTTGCAAAAAATATTAAATTCATTGGATTTTATATGAATCGTTATATGAATTTAATTATAAAGTTAGAAGACAAAATTATAAAAAATTATGAGGAAAAAATGTTAAAAAAAAAACTTTTTTCATTTAAATCCAATGTTGCAATGTTGTGATTCATCTTGGAAGTTTCGATTTTTTTTTTTAGAAAATAAATACAAAATTACTAAAATAATCATAAGACAAAATTATAAAAAAAATAAAAATATATTTATTTAAAAATTGTTTAAAAATGTTTTTTTCATTCAAATACATTTTTTTTAAATTATAAAATCAAAATTATTTAAAAAAGAAATAGTAAAAATACTGCAGTTCTTCAAAAAGTGGAAAACAGAAATGATCCTTGATTGCCTTATTTCTGTTTTTTTTTTTTTGAGGTCATCACTCCTTCCCCTTGACTTTCTAGATTGTCTTCTCTTTTGGCACGTCTGTGAGCCGCCGGTCAGACACACAAAGGCAGGCGTCTGTGTGTCCGCTGTTCTGTTTGACGTGACTGATCTATGGACCCATGTCCCATTAGGACATCACAGTCTCTGCTGTCCTGCAAATACATATAAACAATAGAATCAGGCTTCCTGGATGTTGCTTTAAAGGGGTCATATGATGCGATTTCTCTTTTGAAGTGTTACAAGCTCTTGGTGCATAAAGAAGATCTGTAAAGTTGCAAAGACTAAAGTCTCAAATCCAAAGAGATATTCTTTATAAAAGTTAAGAGTCAGCCACGCCTACCTAAAACGGCTCGTTCTAACACGCCCCCACATACCTACATCACTATGTGGGAAGATTTGCATAACGCTGCCCAAATGTTCACGCAAAGAAAGAAGGCGTAACTTTTATTCTCGCTGTAGTATTGTTGTTGTCGCCGCCATGTCGTGAAGACGCTGTGTTTCGTTGTGAAAGCGAAACTACTTTGTTTGGTCTTCCAAAAGAGGACGATATCCGCTTCGTCATGCCTAGAGCTGATCCGTGCTGGTCGCTGAGGAAATACATCAACTTTGCGCTGTGGATCACCGGATCGGCTTTCACCGTGGACGAAGCGGAGTCCATCCCGGGGTCGTCACATGTGGTTGCTGCAAGCCCGCCGGCCGCTCCTTCGTCGAATCCTCCGCCTCCGCTCATTCTAGCCTGCCGTGTGTGACGCTGTGTTTCGTTGTGAAAGCGAAACTACTTTGTTTGGCCTTCCATAAGAGGACGATATCCGCTTCGTCATGCCT
>NW_015505631.1:66274-73740 GCF_001515645.1 Sinocyclocheilus grahami
AACGTGTAAAAAGACAGTATAAGTCATTATAATCCATAATTATGTCCCCACTGGAAGCAACAAATGCCTCGTTTATAATGGTTTTTCATGTTTTTGTCTCGTCGCTCCGGCCGGACAGGGCATCTCAGTATGGTGAGGGGCGTAACATTTCCGTCACACACTTGAGGTATTCGGCCAATCACAACGCACTGGATAGCTGGCCAATCAGCGCACACCTCGCTTTTCAGACCGATGAGCTTTGTAAAAACCGACGTGTTTCAGAAAGGCGGGGCATAGAGGAGAAACAATAATGTACAGTATGTGTTTTTTGAACCTTAAACCGCATAAACACATTTCATTACACCAAATACACAACATAATGTTCTTTTTAGCAACATCATATGACCCCTTTAATTGTGTTGGCTTGATAAAGCCAAAATACTGCTATTGTACTTACTTGGTTTAGAGTTTTAATTTCTAAATCCTGTACCTGTAAATTAGTATGCTTTATTTTTTTTATAACGGACCACACCTAAGGTTTTCTTTTAGAGGTTTTGCTTTAAAGTTCAAAAGTTTGGGGTTGATAAGGTTTTGAATGTTTTTGAAAAAGTCTCTTCTGCTCACCAAGGCTGCATTTATTTGATCAAAAAGACAGTAAAAACTGTAAACTTGCGAAATATTATTAGAATGAAAAATTATTATTTTTTTTTTAATTGGATGTAAAGCACTTTGTGACATTTGCTCTAGAAAGGTGCTATAGGAAAAAAAATTTTTTTTTTGAATATATTTTAAAATGTGATTTATGTGCTTCTTAATGTTTATGTATTTTTAAAGAAATCTCTTGCAACATTGTAACATTATAAATGCATTTACTGTCACTATTGATCAATTTAATGTGTCTATTTTTTATTTATTCATTATTTTAAATCATACCGACCCCAAACTTTTGAATGTATATATTTAATAAATATATTAATAAATATAAAATATAAATTAATCAATCAATAAATAACAAATTCATTCATAAATGTATTAAACTTATTTATTATCTCTTTTTAACATTTTAACATTGTAATTATAAATACTGTAAACTGTTAATAAATGTAATGCTGAGTATTAATTTCTTTTAAAAAAAAATCATACTGACCCCAAATTTTAGAAGTGTAGTATATATATATTTAAATAATAATAATAATAATAATAATAATTTATTAACCTATTCAATTATATATTTATTCATTAATTTATTTTATGAAAAGCTTAAATCTGCTTTCATTGATCAAATGCCAGATGCTCCAAAACTATTCAGGTATTATTTGCATATTTGTTTTGTTTATGCATGCCATGCTTTAGATATTCAATATTTCTCCACAAACGTATTGCAAATTATGTATAAATTAGGTATACATTAATGGTTAATTACTTACAGTCAGTACAGTTTTATATTATACCTCAGAATAGCCCATAACTTTTTTGAGATACGTTTCTTTCATTCAGTTGAAAGGTTGCAATGTCGTGATTCATCTTGGAGGCTTAGAATTTTGAAAGACTAATGTATCTATTTTGGTGACGTGTATGCAAGGCTTTTTTTGTAACGCACAGTGAAATGATGTAGGATTTGAGCCTATAAAAGTCTCGAGATCGTGGGTGACTCTCCAAAGCACACAAAAGCGCGCGCAACAGAGACATTGATGCGTTTAGGGCCGCCGGTCTCCGCGCGCAGTGTTCTTGCTGAAGGACTTCATTGTTGCAGCTGAACGCTTCAGCATCCCTGATGTCAGAGCGCCAGTGAACCCGTCTGCTCGCTGCTGCCCAGCTCTTTTGTGTTCACGAGGATGGGTTTTACAGCGCCGTAATGCCGCTTCAGCAGAAGCCTTTGTTCGGCGCGCGTCTCAGCGGCTCTGTGCAGCGGCTGCGGGGTTTAGTGTGCGGTGATTACAGGCGGGGAGATTGTCGCTCTTATTTATTCATACAGGTTCATGCCTCTATTCCCCACTGCCTCTCATCTAGTCTTAGTATAGAAGCGCTCTTCTGTTCTCTACAAAAGCGCTCGTGGCGTCTCACTTTACTGAGCAGCCGAGTGATTTGGAAAGGAAGGCGACGTGCTGACTTCCTCTTCACTTTTCTGTGAATTTTTATTATTGCAACAGCCGTTCCATTGTACAAGAATAAATGCGAAAAGGTCGAAAGCAAACAAATTTGGACGAGTGCATAAAGTCAATGTAGCTTTTATTTATTTAGTAGGCTGGATGAAAATGGAATCTGATGGCGCTTGATAAAAGAAGCGGAAGCTCACAAATATCGGGTCAGGCGATGGGATAAAGGCTAACAGAACAACAGAACGCGGGGCTGAAATATAAAATAGCAAGAAATCTGAATAAACAGGAGTGACGAGGAAAGGGTGAAATGGCATAATTTGGAATCAAAGTGAATTTGCAGCGAAATACGGATTTTGATGGGATCTGAAGATGATGAAGGATCTTTGACATTATAGCAACAGAAGATAAGGAAGGCGTTTTCTCCTTTCTTTTAAAATGGACATTTATTGTACTGTCCTAAAATACATGGAATACATAATTATGTATATGTGTATATATATATATATAAAAAAAAAAAAAGACAAAATCTCAGGATTAAAAAAGAGGTATGCCCGGTTTCACAGACAGGGGACTAGGCTTTAGTTAAATGAGGATATTTAAGTGGCTCTTATAAAAATGCCCTTGACATATACATTACTGGTGTGTGCATGTTGAGACAAAACAATGGCACTGACATATTTTAAGATACATCAATGCAAGTTATTTTCAGTTCAAACATGCAGTTTAGACTGGGACTAGCCTTCAGCCTTGTCCGTGAAACCGGACAAAAAAATAAAAAATAAATACATTTTTATTATTTTATTTTTATTACGTTTTGTTTTTATTTATTTTTAAAATGGATTCATTTATTTATGGCTTAAATTTTTTATCTTGTTTATTTATATATTTTTAAATGTATTTATTATATTTATTTATTTATTATTTATTATATTATATTATATAATTACATTTTTAATAATTAATTATAATTATATTATGTATATCTTATTTTATTTATTTATTTTGTATTTATATATTTTAATTGTATTTATTTATTTATTTGATTTAAATATTTTATTATTTTATTTATTTTATTTCTTAGTATTTATTTATTATGTTATATAATTTATCTTATCTTATATATATATATATATATTTATTTATATTTCCTTTATTTTTTATTATATATTTATTATAGTATTTTAGTTATTTATTTTATTATTTTTTATTTTTAATGTATTTATTTCTGTATTATATTATTAAATTTTTTATTTTATGTCTATTTATTGCTGTTTTTTTAAAAATATTATTTTGTTTTCCATATGATTTTTTCCACAATCAATTATAGAATTTTTTTCCCCTTCTCTCCACTGTTCAGTCAAGATCCTTGTATTTCACAACAGATGTGAAGTAACTACATTTTCACCTATAATCTGATTATCTGACACATTTTATTTCCTATTAGCTTCCTGTTTAGCAGGAAATCTCTGCTGAAGCAAAAAAAAAAAAAACGTAAGTAGGACAGACGTCTATACTGCTCTCTTTCAGTATTAGTTGTTTAAGGTGTGATTGGTCAATAATGCTCTTAGTTCTTGGCTTAGTGAAGTGTCCTGTCAATGGATTATCCATTAAATATTATGGCATCCTTTGGCTCATTGCTATATTTTTGAGCCTGAACATCAGGTTCAGCGGCTATTCAAAGATACTGGACTCTGTTTTCTATTCTCCCATTAGCTGAAGATGCTTTATTTAATGGTACATACTGTTCTGCACTACTTCCACCATCTGTTATTCTCCAACAGGGCCGGAAACACCTTGCCTGAGTCAATCAGGTGTTGAAGGTCAAGTAGCTTCATTCACCTCGCCACAATAGAGACCTCATGTACCATTAAAATTGAAAAAAGTTTGTTGTCTACCATAAACAGAAATGGCGAGGAGTCGTTCTGCATGACTTCATGTGCCCGCCGTCTCTTTTTTGGTCATATATTGAGAAATAAATTGAAAAAGCAAGCAAACGAATAAAAAGCCAACGGCAACAACTGTTGTGTGGTGAAACTGGCTGTAAAATGAAGAAGACCGTAAAAGCACACAACAACAAGCACCCTATTGTCTGTATGTCTAGGCAGCATTTCAAGCATTTTCTGTTGAAAAATTCTGACTTTTACATTTGATATTTATTATTCTGTCCTAAAATGTATTATTATTGTTATGGTCACACACACACACACACACTCATTAATTGTGAGTAATCACCTCCAGAATAAAAGTTTGTGTTTACACAATATATGTGTGTGTACTGTGTATATTTATGTGTATATATAAATACACACGCTAAAAATATTTACTTGTGTATATATAGAAAAAACTTATTTCCTTATGATATTTTTTTATTTGTATTTTACTATTCAGTTTTAAAGCTACATCCATCAAACTCAGCACAGTATTTCATACTTTTCTAATTTAGGATTATTTTCCCCCTACATCAGACAAGATACACAAAGATTTTTTAAAAAGGTAAGCAGCATATTTATTGCCCTCTAAGATTTTTTAAAAACATTTTTCATGCTGAATTCTAAGGCATTCTAAGGCATCTTACTTACAGAGACAATCCCAGAATGCATTGCTCCAAGCTCTTAAAAAACATCCAAAAGGATGGAATAAATATACATTTTTTACCCAGTTTTTAGGCTTATCGGAGTCTCATTATTTGCTAAACAACACGCTAACATCAAAACCTATTCAAATCAAATAGTTTTTTTAATCAAATCTTTTGCGTTTCAAATAGCTTAGTTTTCTTGGGTGATCATCTTTTAATTCAAATTAAAAATGCATGCTTCAGTTTTATAATATGCAAAGTAACATAAATGCATATTTATGCACAAAAACAAACTCTATAGAATTGCAAAATCTTTAGAAAACAGAAAAAAAGTGATGTTTATGTTTTTTTTGTTTTTTTTTTATGTTTATTGGTTTTTAACAAGAATAGCATACAAAGTAACACATATCAAAATTATATCAATCCAAAAATGGCTCACTTTCGAGCACATTTCAGTTGTGATGCTGCCTATGAAGGCAGCTGCTTATAATGCTAAAGAAAACAGCTTAAAGTTACTATGTTTTGATGGTTTTAGATGGGATTTGCTCACAGTACAGCTGTTTAAAACCAGCAAAACACCAGCTAGACCAGCTAAAATCATCTATGACCATCAAACCAGCTTTCTAACAGCTTTTGTTCCTGCAGTAGCTCACTAGCTTGAATCAGAGCTGTTGATGGGTTGTTTTCTCTGATCTCTTATGTCACGTTTTCACCTGCTTTCACTTCTGTGAAGGCTGCATATCGATCGCCATGTTTTGGTGGTGATTTCTGTGTTTGGGAAAGTGTGAGTGGATGAATTCCTGACAGAGGCAGGATCCGTGCAGGTAAGAGAGGAGGAGAGGGGTCACTGGCCCGGGACAGAGCGAGAGAGACGGGCTGTGGCGCCTGTCAGGTTGACAGCAGTGTCTGCGTCTGTTTGACCAGAAGATCCCGGCTGATAGCACTGGCGTCGCTCTCCAACAAACGCACTAATGTGTCCCTGCAGCTCTTGAGAAAGACTGCTCACCCGCTAAATACAGCAAACACGATCCCCACAGCTTGTGCTACACAGACCTGTGTTTGAGTGATGCATCAGAGTTTTGAAAAAGACACTGATTCACGTGAATGAATCAAATTGAGCAACTATAAACATACCATTTTTGTTCTCAAATCTTATTTTATCTTAAAAACTTATTGTACTAAAAAAAAACTAAACCTGAAATAATGAATAAACATTTGTATAGACATATAAAAAAAATAACTTTTCAAAAGGACTGAAATTCATAACTAAATAAATATATAAATCCCAAAATATAAAAATAAAAACGAATTAAAAATATTGATAAACACACACATTTAACATAGAACATTCAACATTTCCAATACAATTCAAATTAATTTTTAGAATATAATAAAAATATTCATAAAAATATAATATATAATATAATGAATAAAAATTGAATTGTAAAAAAACAAACTAAAATGAATAAAAATATATACAATTTATATAGTTAGAAAAATAGTACATGTGATTATAATTAAATAACTGGCTTTTATTTGTCATTGTACAAAAGTAATAAAGCAAAAAAAAAAAAAAGAATAAAAAAATAGGGAATTCTCATTGCAATGCATTTCATGATGCCAGTGATCATAGATTATATAAAGAGCATTTACTGTGAAAAAAAGCAAGAGGCAAATTTATCACCCACAAAGTGCATTACTACTTAATTCAAGCAGAATTTTAAATCATTATTCCCCAAAATGTGGCCTAGACTTGTCCTTTATTTAATGGAAATTTTGTCTTTAGCAAAAACATTGATTTGAAGACGCAGATGGTCTGGTCTCTGTTTTATGACGATTTCATCTGCACTTTAAATTCTTCAGAACAATAATTGAAATCATTATCGATGTCCGTCATGAGGCCGTTCTGGTTCATATTTATTGACATTATTGACAGACGCTCTGGCAGAAGGTTATCTGATGCTTACACACCTCATGAATCGTGTGAGAATGAGGCAATCTGTTGTTCATTTATATATCAGCATACATGATGCTGTACAGTTACAGTGAGTTTATTCACAGTGTGTTTCTCATTCAGTTAGTCACAGACTATAACCACAAAAGAGGTCAAGTTTGAGGTTTTCTAACATGATAATAGACTTCTACTACTGTTTATATCTATGTATGTCCTATCTAGCAAATTTACTTCAGTAAATTCAGTTAACAGCATTGATTTTTCCCCCCTCTGGCAATTATTAGAATATTAAACGTTTTCAATTCAATTCAAATTCATTTGTAGAGCATTTTTCATAATACATATCAGCTTTACAAAAGACAATCTCCCTGGAAACAGCACAAACACAAAGAATATAGGTTACATTTTCTAACATGAACATTACAAAGAAAGAGAATTTGTTACTGTTAAACACATTACAATACATTAAATTATGTAGCATTTTTTCTATTTATTTAATTATTGAATTTATTTTTAATTAAAAAAATGTATTAAAATTGATTTTTTCTATTTTATTTTTATATTTAACAATATTTATTTATTTATTCATATTTCTGTTTAGATGTGCCTTAAACCAATGAACCTTTAAGCAAATATTAAATTTTATAATATTATATATTTAAGTTATTACATTTTACCAATAATTTTATTTAATAATTGATCTTTCTTTTATTTAGTTTGATCTTTTCTTTCGTTTGGTTTTTCTTCTTCTTTGTTTATAACACACGAGAGGCATAATTTCATACTGATTTCTTATATATATATATATATATATATATATATATATTTTTTTTTTTTTTTTTTTTTTTTTTTTTTTTTT
>NW_015505631.1:74006-81971 GCF_001515645.1 Sinocyclocheilus grahami
AAGCATATAATTTCTTCTGGGAAAGCACAAATATCAATCTATATGATAAGAAAACTGAAAACTGAAGACTGATGGCATTGATTTGTTTTTAAAGGTCTTGCTGTATATTATACTTTAATGGACAACCAATGGATTATATTGATTTAGGAGTAGAAGGAAAATATAATGTCATTAGAAACAACTTTTGCCAATATTTAATTTAAAACTGATATTTTATCAGTATCGGGGCTCTTTCTTTTGCTACAGAGTTCAGGTAAACTAACATGGGAATCGATTTATTAGTGCAATGCTTATTGGTAATCAAAACTAATTCTTTCTTTGATTGATTGATTGATTGATTCACTCACTCACTCACTCACTCATTCATTCATTCATCTCCATGCTGGACATTTGATGTAATTTCCACATGTGAAGCTGTTGAGAGTTTCCAGAGTTGAGTAAGAGCTGATGGGAAGAGTCACGCAGGTCAAAGGGGAAAACGACGCTCTCTGAGCTCAATATAAATATCAGAGCATGAGCAGAAGAAAGAGTAAACCTAAGAGAGCAACAGAGGAATCACTTCAGCAGATATCATCCTCTACATCAGCTCCTCAAGAGAAGGACTACCGTCAGCGTTGCAGAAGTGAAAATGAAGTTGACATATGTGGCTCTCGCTGCTGCAGTCGTCATCGCATGCGTCTGCATCCTCCAGAGCGCAGCCGTTCCCTTCACACAGGTGAGCGTCTGCGCTGAACATTTACACTCAGAAGTCAGAACCACCAGTAATATTATTTATTCATTGCGTTATATTTAAATGAAACTGCAATATATTTTGACATGATCTGTTTAGCATTATATAATGTCACTAATGACTAAATAAAAAACATGCCACAAAACATTTTAAAGTCTTGCCCTCTGTATTTCATCAGCAGACTGAAGATGAGCATCACGTGGAGAGTGAAACACCACCGACAGAAACTTCACAGGAACAAACAAATCCCCTGGTATGTATCCAGCTCAGATTTAGTTTTATTTTAGATTGTTTTTTTTAAATGTAATTTAATTAAACATTATTATACATATACACACACACACACACACACACACACATATATACATATATATATATATATACAGTCAAACCAAAAATTATTCAGAGAGCAGATATTATTTTTTAATATTTTTTTACTAGTGGGTGTAGGACACTATAGTTCATTTATGTAAGTGAGGATAGCAAAATAAAGTAAACTGTGACATATTATACGCAAAAATTCTTCACACAGTGGACTACCAGTAAAATCGATAAAAATGTACGACCCAAAATTATTTAGACACTTTGACCTGACCATGTTTTGCTTAAGTGTTATCTGACATTATCAAGATGAATTTGTTCTGAAGGACTATAGCGAATAAACTGTGATATTGTGTGAAATGTTGAAGGAATACATTTGGGCTTGAATGTATATATATATATATATATATTATTTTTTAATATTTTTTTACTAGTGGGTGTAGGACACTATAGTTCATTTATGTAAGTGAGGATAGCAAAATAAAGTAAACTGTGACATATTATACGCAAAAATTCTTCACACAGTGGACTACCAGTAAAATCGATAAAAATGTACGACCCAAAATTATTTAGACACTTTGACCTGACCATGTTTTGCTTAAGTGTTATCTGACATTATCAAGATGAATTTGTTCTGAAGGACTATAGCGAATAAACTGTGATATTGTGTGAAATGTTGAAGGAATACATTTGGGCTTGAATGTATATATATATATATATATACTGTATGTGTGTGTATGTGATTTTTTTTTAAATGTCATTTAATTACACACGTACACACATACTTAATAGATTTAATATTATAAATATTATATTATATTATAAATTAATATAATAAATTTTATTATAATTTTTAAAATAATTATATGTAATTAATCACTTTTTATTTTATATTATTTAAATTTAATACAATTATTTATTATTAATTATTCATTATTATTTTTATCATTAATTATTTGTAATTATTGTTTTATTTTTACATTTTTATTTAATCAAACACTTTATATATTCTACATGTGGCTCATTCTAAAAATCTATACAAATTAATATTAATGAATAATATTAATAATCAATGGATTTAATTCATATTTTGTTGTTGTTGTTGTTTAAATTGTAATTGAATGTTTTTAGGAGGCCCTAAATAAAATGTAATTTCTTGTTCCCCAATAGGCATTCTTCAGGGTGAAACGGCAAAGCCATCTGTCCCTGTGCAGATACTGCTGCAACTGCTGCCGCAACAAAGGCTGTGGATACTGCTGCAAATTCTGATCCTGCGGGTGTTTTACCGAGTCCCATGTGCTCAGGAAAAGAGTTTCTTTGAAACATTAACTTATTTGGACTTTTGTCTTCCAAAACCCTGCTGAAATGATTTTCCCTGTCGCACCATGTTGTTTGAAACGGGTATAAATGCAAGCTGTGTCTCCTCGCATATACTGCTTTGTAAAAGTTGCAGCTACTGAAATTTAACAATATGAGAACTCACCTACTTTTGTTAACGCTTTCATGATTTTGTATATTTTATACATGTATATATTTTTATGCCTATATGTACAATGATTGTTTAGCAAATGGAAAGCTTTTGGATATTTGTAATAAAATGATTTAACATTTGAACTGTGTTGTGAATCTCTACGGGGCCCTAAACACACAGACACACACCACACACACACACACACACACACACACACACACACACACACACAGACACACACACACACACACACATACACAGATATCAGGCAGAAATGCTGTTTATGCACCTCAGAGACTGTCAGAGCCTACAGCATTAATATTATCATCAGCATATAGCTAATACTATTATTATATATAATATAAAAATATTAATGTTTAATTATTAGGTTTTTATCACTTAATTAAAATGGAATATTAATAGAAATAGTAATTAATATTATTTTTTATTATAAGTGTGTGTGTGTGTGTGAAGGTGACTGGGTATAAGAAATATTATTATTAATAGTACCTTTTAAATGTAATTATTAATTTAAATTCTAATTAATAACTTTTTCCTATATTTTACATATGCATACACACATATCAAGTATAATAAATAATATTAATTAATATTATTATTAATAATTAAACACTCTTTTATATATATTGACACACACACACCTGATTAAACACTTTTTTTATATTATACTTATACAGTATATGTGCTACATGTAAGCCATTCCAAAGAAATATATACAAATTATTAATGTTATTAATGGTAACAAAAATGACTTTGTAATTAAATGTTAATATTCATTTTTACATTTTTATTTAATTATTTTTATCTCTAAATGTTAATTAAACACACACAAGGTACACACAGCTATTGATATTGGCAACCTTTAATTAGACTTTTCATCAATATCTTTGACATTTAATGCTTCTCTCTCTTTGTTTGAGCTTGTTGCAGTTTTTTTGTGAAATATACATCTGATAAAGTATTTAGCCAGCCTTTGCATCACAAGGACATTAAAACATAGGCGTCTGACTAGATTTGATAACAGACACTGTGGATGCAGACACATTAACCTCCTGGGGTCGACAGTTCCGCCAGCGGAACTTTTTGCAGATTTGAATGATGACAGTGAAAATAACTAAAATGCTCCTTCATACTTGATCGTACATATAAGAGTAATACAGCATTTAAATCTGTAAAGGGTCTACTTGTGATTGTTTGTGTACACTCACAATATCATCAAAACATTGTGCTTTTGCAAAATAAAGAAAATAAACAGGGTGTGCTTTTAGCCGTCTCATTCTCCGCGCATAGCATCACTAAAATGAACTGAAACTCAGCGAATATTGGACACATTGTTATTACAATAGTCCACGTGAGACGCGAGCATGTAAATGCCCACATCACAGCAAACAAAGCAGCGAGACGTTTCCTAAAGTTCATCTCAGCTACTTCGCCGGCGTGATATTCAGTGGAGGATATAGTAAGTCTTTTTTTATTTGCCTACTTGCATTAGTTGCTATTGTGTTACTGTGACATAACTTGTACATATTTTACTAGTTACTTTTTCCAAACCATGATTCCTGACTAAATGTACAATCAAGTGAAACATTATGAAGATTCATTCACTGCATATATGTCTCACAATGCCAGGAAGTTTTTTTTTAATGTTCTATAAAATAGACAGCAGTGATATAAAAGTAATGTGAGTTATAATGTTAATATGTTGAATGTTTTATACTCGGTCGCGATCGCGATCTGATGTGTAAATGTATCAAGTAAGCTGTAAATAAGTGATGCATCGACAGACATATACGCGCGTCCTTTCTTATCAGTGGTGCAATTTATTTATCAGCTATGCATCTTCTGGTAATTGCTAACAACTGTTTTAATTTTCGTTTAGGACTGTGGCTGCATCACTCGCATAATTGCACAAGAAAGGCACACATGTCGTTCAGTTTTGAGTTCACTGGAAAATCATACCGAGTTAAGTGCACAGTATAGTAATTGTACTTTTATTATGCCTAGACTATATGGTAATATCATCTGTGGTTGATAGTGTTAAAATGTAGTTTCTTTGTTGTTGGCATTCTGTTTTCTCATGAAGTATGCATACTATACTAAGGTACTGTGGGGAAAAAATGCTTACAATTGTTTATAAAATTATTTTAGGTCCGAATACACCACTCTTGCCTTCACCTGCATCTCTCACAGTAGGGGCGCTCGTTCAGTTCTCAACTCCATTCAGAATCTTAGAGTAAGTGTGCATTCACTATTTTACAGATGTTACTTTCATTTGATTTATTTACTGTATGGTAAACTATGTTTGCTATGTGGTAATTGTGTTCTTTGTTTCCATAAATTAGTACTAGTATCAGTGAACATCACTCGTTCCCTCGGGGAACCATGGTTACATACGTAACCTAGAGACGTTTTCTGTGAATGAGTGAGTAAGATGATTTTCACCTAATTTTGAAGCAAAAACTTTAGACTTCAAGATCAGTTCTCAAAAGTCTTGTGATCAAATGTTCTGTATGTGTTTTATGGCCTTATTTCAGTGACTTTAAAATTGTAGTTTTTCACTAAGCACGCATTCTCAAAAACACAATCACGTACATACATGCTGCTCACATATTATTGTAGCCCAGTTTGTGCTGATTACAGTGTTATTAAACTTTAGACATTCAAATGTTTGTAAGCAACTGAAAAAAGCACAAATGTCAGGGCATGTCAAAACTTTTCCAGGCCCCAAAACACCCTCGGACCCCAGAGGGTTAAGCTGCTGTTGTGTTTCTAAAGTGGCCTCTCAAATCTCAACAGCTTTTTCAATATACATTCTATAATTCATACTGAACTTGTGTCAGCAGCGTTATTCAATATGCTTGAGATTCCTAAGCAGAATGGATGAAGACTTTAATCAAGGCAAACCACCAACACAAACATGCCGCCTGGCTCTTCGTTATGTTGATTGCAGGCAGCACCTGGAGTCCTTAGTTTTAATTAGTATAAAGGAATGTTGGCAGTCGCTCTTATTCCTTCTCTGTGTCTGATTGTTGAGGACCTTGTGGCGGCTATGGTTTTTCTTTTGTAATAGGAAGTTAGGAATAGAAGACATTGTAGGTTTGGTCTAAAATTTGGTCTTATGAATCATGTACTATCTTGTACTATTATTATTATTATTATTATTATTTTTGTTTAAGAAATTAGTTCAGCAAGAACACATTAAATGGCAATAAAGACATTTGTAATGTTTCTAAAGATTTCTATTTCACATAACTGCTGTTCTTTTGAACTTTCTATTAATCAAATCATCTTGAAATGTATTATGGTTTCCTCAAAAATATTTGGCAGCTCAGCTGATTTGAACATTGATAATAATCAGAAATGTTTCTCGAGCAGCAATTCAGCATATTAGAATGATTTCTGAAGATCATGTGACACTGAAGACTGGAGTAATGATGCTGAAAATTCAGCTTTGATCACAGCAATAAATTACATTTTAACAGATATTCACATACAAAACAGTTATTTTACATTGTAATAATATTACACAATATTTATTGTTTTTTTTTTATTTCTGTATTTTTATCAAATAAATGAAGCCTTGGTGAGCAGAAGAGATTTTTCAACCACACCTTTTGAATGGTAATATTTCTTCAGAAGACTTGGAATATAATAGACAATAAATAAAGAAAATAAAGTCTTATGGAAAACTTTTTATTATTATTATTTCTTAAATGTAATAAATAGTGTTATTATTATTATTATTATTAGTAGTAGTATTAGTAATAGTAGTAGTATTGTAATAATAATTTTTTTTTTCTTATATAATTTTAATTAATTATTTGTGTTATGATCCTTTTAAAGTTTCAAGTGTGGTCACTATGAACTCTTATTATTGTATTTTTTCCACAATAAATAATAGCAGTGGTGTTCTGAAATTAGAAGTTTTTATTTTATTTTATTTTTAAAACAAATGTAAATTCATGTCCCTGACAAATTTTCTTTGTTAAATATACATTACTTACACTATCAGAAAAAAAAAAAAAAAAAAATGTATATTGTAAAATGTAATCAATATTCTA
Organism: Sinocyclocheilus grahami; assembly: GCF_001515645.1. Classification (NCBI taxonomy): domain Eukaryota; kingdom Metazoa; phylum Chordata; class Actinopteri; order Cypriniformes; family Cyprinidae; genus Sinocyclocheilus; species Sinocyclocheilus grahami. The sequence goes on from NW_015505631.1 coordinate 80,611, forward strand.
TTTATTCTATTTTAAGCCAAGTATGAATCTCATCAAGTTAGTGTCGAGAGAGACACAGACTCCCACTGTAACTTTACCTGCTGGTGTCGCTGTTTTATACTACAATTTTTAATCTCTCATCCAATATTTTGAGGAGACACTGCCTCCCTTGCCTCCTCAGAGGAAACGCCCCTGAGGTTCGTAAGGACAGGAGGGGAGCAAATGATGACAGAATGTAAATTTTTGGGTGAACTGTCCCTTTAAGACACTCCAGTAGTTTCATTGGAATGTAATGTCTTATCTTGGCTTCAACAACTGGAACTTCACACAGCAGCTCATGGATTCTGGCTCATTCCAGAACAAATGCATGGTATCGGCTGTGTAATTTGGGTTCTGTCTACTCTCTTCGTACAAGATACTGTATCAAGTGCCTCCATTTCACCATCTGCTCCTAATGCATCTGCATATGCTCGAAGATTTTAACACTGGCCAAAACACAGAAGCACATAACAGTGCAGAGATTAATATATAAAGGCTGGTCTCTCATGCATAATTTAGCATACACATGTGTTTCATAGCCATAAATTGAGGGCAGTACTAAAACTCGTGATCCACAAATAAATCTACAAATGTACAGGACGCGATTCATGTTTGTGAAACTCTAAGATTTATTAGTGGATCTCATGTTATTTATTTGTTAATGTTAATGTCCTCCCTATTTTGGAGCTCCCACCCCGTTTTGGAGTTCACAATTGCACTTATTGCTCGTGTAATATTGATGATGTAAATATGAGATAAAAACTAAAATGGGGGCATTTTTCCCCACATTACATTCAGGGACATTCTAACCACATTTTCTATGCTCCATCATGCAGTGAGTTGTTGCCCTGCCTCATATTTGTTATCAATCAGCTGTATGAAATGTCAGGTGACTGCATTAAATGCGTTAATCATTTTAACGCATGCATGTATGTATATATATATGCAGCACGGTGGCAAAGACCATACAGCGGTTTAACAGGACAGGTTCCACTCAGAACAGGCCTCGCCATGGTCGACCAAAGAAGTTGAGTGCACATGCTCAGCATCATATCCAGAGGTCGTGTTTGGGAAATAGACGTTTGAGTGCTGCCAGCATTGCTGCAGAGGTTGAAGGGGTGGGGGGGGTCAGCCTGTCAGTGCTCAGACCATACACCGCACACTGCATCAAATTGGTCTGCATGGCTGTCGTCCCAGAAGGAAGCCTCTTCTAAAGATGATGCACAAGAAAGCCTGCAAACAGGTTGCTGAAGACAAGCAGACTAAGGACATGGATTACTGGAACCATGTCCCGTGGTCTGATGAGACCAAGATAAACTTATTTGGTTCAGATGGTGTCAAGC